>NC_088413.1:28986078-29116078 GCF_034236695.1 Oncorhynchus nerka | reverse complement strand
TTGACGGTCTTTCCTGTCTCCCGCCTGACTGCACAGACACACACACAGACGCGCGCACACACTCACCTCTGTGCCTTAAGGGGATAATAAGCATGATTGACAGTGAAAGAGACGTGCAGAGGATTCTGAACTAAGTCTGATTTCCTATTGGCTGAAGTCTGGTCCTGTGCTCACAGTAGACTCAATACCACCTGACATCAGCTGACTAACACACACACACACACACACACACACACACGGTTTACGCACATTCTCCAGGCTGTAGCAGTGGTGGACTCCAGAGCATCCTGTGTGCGCAGAGAGGGGTGTAACAGAAATGGACAGGAGTGCTTTCAGGTTATGTCAAGGTGTAGTGTAGGTGTGAGGGTTATTCATTCACATCACAGCTGGGACCCTGCAGTTCAAATGCCTTCCAAGTGTTGTAACTAAAGCAAGTCCAGAGGCACTAATGTACAATAGAGGCAGAACAGAACTGGGATTTGTGCTGTAGTCACCTACTGCACATTAGTAATACAACAAGGAAAGCCTAGCCTGAGTGCCAGTCTGTTTGAGCTATCATGCCAACTCCTTTTCATTCACTGTCATGTCAAACAGCAATGTTGTTGGCATTGGCAAGAGCACGAATGGATCTGGGACCAGGCTATGGAAAATAGGAGTTCAATATTGCAATTGGACATTTGCCGATTTGTTTGATAAGCGATATCTGAACCTCACCTATCCAGTCCAGTTGAAGATAGATGGGAGTGTTACACTCAAGTATCACAAACACGCTTTTCTTCATCGGAGACAGTCAGATAGACACTTCCTGTAGTCTGAGATAATAAAACATACCCCCCCTCACAGACACAGTATTATCCATTACACTGCATCTCTCCTTCTATCCCTCTCTCACTGCATCTCCCCTTCTATCCCTCTCTCACTGCATCTCTCCTTTTATCCCTCTCTTACTGCATCTCTCCTTCTATCCCTCTCTCACTGCATCTCTCCTTCTATCCCTCTCTCACTGCATCTCTCCTTCTATCCCTCTCTCACTGCGTCTCTCCTTCTATTCCTCTCTCACTGCATCTCTCCTTCTATCCCTCTCTCACTGCATCTCTCCTTTTATCCATCTCTCACTGCATCTCTCCTTCTATCCCTCTCTCACTGCATCTCCCCTTCTATCCTTCTCTCACTGCATCTCCCCTTCTATCCCTCTCTCACTGCATCTCTCCTTCTATCCCTCTCTCACTGCATCTCTCCTTCTATCCCTCTCTCACTGCATCTCTCCTTCTATCCTTCTCTCACTGCATCTCCCCTTCTATCCCTCTCTTACTGCATCTCTCCTTCTATCCCTCTCTCACTGCATCTCTCCTTCTATCCTTCTCTCACTGCATCTCTCCTTCTATCCTTCTCTCACTGCATCTCCCCTTCTATCCCTCTCTTACTGCATCTCTCCTTCTATCCCTCTCTCACTGCATCTCTCCTTCTATCCCTCTCTCACTGCATCTCCCCTTCTATCCTTCTCTCACTGCATCTCCCCTTCTATCCCTCTCTTACTGCATCTCTCCTTCTATCCCTCTCTCACTGCATCTCTCCTTCTATCCCTCTCTCACTGCATCTCTCCTTCTATCCTTCTCTCACTGCATCTCCCGTTCTATCCCTCTCTCACTGCATCTCTCCTTCTATCCCTCTCTCACTGCGTCTCTCCTTCTATCCCTCTCTCACTGCATCTCCCCTTCTATCCCTCTCTCACTGCATCTCCCGTTCTATCCCTCTCTCACTGCATCTCTCCTTCTATCCCTCTCTCACTGCATCTCCCCTTCTATCCCTCTCTCACTGCATCTCCCGTTCTATCCCTCTCTCACTGCATCTCTCCTTCTATCCCTCTCTCACTGCGTCTCTCCTTCTATCCCTCTCTCACTGCATCTCTCCTTCTATCCCTCTCTCACTGCGTCTCTCCTTCTATTCCTCTCTCACTGCATCTCCCCTTCTATCCCTCTCTCACTGCATCTCCCGTTCTATCCCTCTCTCACTGCATATCTCCTTCTATCCCTCTCTCACTGTATCTCTCCTTCTATCCCTCTCTCACTGTGTCTTCTAGCTATCAGTGTCCTGTTTTGTAGCTCACTCACTCACTCAGTCACTCACTCACTCACTCACTCACTCACTCACTCACTCACTCACTCACTCACTCACTCACTCACTCACCATGTTTACGACTAGTCATAAATCCAGCAGGTGCTCTAGACTGGGTGAAGGGAGGGATTCCATTTGCAGGGCCGCAATCCACAGATCAATACCGTTTGCGCTCTTTGTATTAAACCCATAAATCTGTCCGAGGAGCGATTATGATTGGCTGGAGTGACAGTAAACTTCCTTCCCGAGATGGCAACAGACGATGTATTGGCTCTGGGTCAACTGGAGAAATGTGGTTAGAGTGTTTGTTGTTATCGGATGATAGATGGGATATAATTTGATCCCTGTGCGTTTTAAATTAGATGCGGTGGGATTTGGTGTAGTGAAATAGATGTTATAAAATAAAAGGTTGAATGAAAAACGCTGATTTAATGATCTTGTGATTCTGAATCAACGATTCCCTCGCTGTTAAGTGCTTTCATTTCCTTTGGTTCTGGTGTCAAACGTATTTCAATTCCTGTCGAGCCGTGAATAGAGTGAGACATGTACCGTATTTCATGACTAGAGCACCTGTGAATATCTAAGATGTTCTACCGCTGCCTTTAGTCTAAACGTTCTCCTCTTCTCTCTCTGTCTCTGTCCAGGATGCTTTGAGTGCTGCGTCAAATGCCTGGGCGTCCTCCCGTATGCCTCTCTCTTCGCCACCATCCTTCTGTACGCTGGGGTGGCGCTGTTCTGCGGCTGCCTTTAGTCTAAACGTTCTCCTCTTCTCTCTCTGTCTCTGTCCAGGATGCTTTGAGTGCTGCGTCAAATGCCTGGGCGTCCTCCCCTATGCCTCTCTCTTCGCCACCATCCTTCTGTACGCTGGGGTGGCGCTGTTCTGCGGCTGCGGGCACGAGGCCCTCTCTGGCACTGTCACCATCCTGCAGAACTACTTCGAGGTGGTCCGAGCTCCCGTGGAAACCCTGGACGTCTTAACCATGTGAGTGTGGGTGTGTTTGCGTGGGAGGGGCGTCACAGTGTTGTTCCCCCCCCTGCCCTTTTTCAAAATGACTCATGGTCTGGTTAGTCAAAACACCTACATGCAGCCTGGAGATGTGTTGAAACTCAGTGAGGAGAAGTTGCCGTTGAATTTTCACTTCTTCCTACTCCTTGTCTGTTTCGACCCCTGGAGGAACTAGCCTTGTCCTCACAAAAACAAAATGGCCCTATTTTGAAAGCTTCAGTACCTGTAAAGGGAATGGTTCCAATCTCACCTGTGCTATGACTGGCACGCCTAGTTAACA
This sequence comes from Oncorhynchus nerka, assembly GCF_034236695.1. Lineage (NCBI taxonomy): Eukaryota > Metazoa > Chordata > Actinopteri > Salmoniformes > Salmonidae > Oncorhynchus > Oncorhynchus nerka. The sequence continues at coordinate 29,112,677 of NC_088413.1, read as the reverse complement.
CCTTATCGAGACGCCGTATCCTCGGTCTCCCTAGATAGTAAAATGTTCATGTCCCCCAAGCAGTCCCTGGTGATTGGTACTGGAAGTGAGTCAAAGTTACTTAACGGAACATTTCCTTCTCTTTCTTTCTTCTGAAGTGATTAACCATTAGCGGTGCACCGCTGTCTTGTCATGTGATAAGGTGCCACAAAAAAGGACTGCAATTGGCTCAGAACAGGGCAGCACGGCTGGCCCTTGGCTGTACACAGAGAGATAGCATTCATAATATGCATGTCAATCTCTCCTGGCTCAAAGGGGAGGAGAAATTGACTTTATCACTACTTTTATTTAAGAGAGGTATTGACATGTTGAATGCACCGAGGTATGTTTGAACTACTGGTGCACAGCTTGGACACTCATGCATACCCCACAAGACATGCCACTAGAGGTCTCTTCAGAATCCCCAAGTCCAGAACAGATTATGGGAGGCGCACAGTACTACATAGAGCCATGACTACATGGAACTCTATTCCACATCAGGTAACTGATGCAAGCGGTAGAATCAGATTTTAAAAAACAGTTAAAAAAACACCTTATGGAACAGCGCAGACTGTGAAGCAACACAAACATAGGCACAGACACATGCATACACACACACACACACACGATAACACACGCACTATACACACACGCACACATGGATTTTGTACTATAGATATGTGGTAGTGGTGGAGTAGGGGCCTGAGGGCACACAGTGTGTTGTGAAATCTGTGAATGTGTTGTAATGTTTTTATAATTGTATGAACTGCCTTCATTTTGATGGACCCCAGGAAGAGTATCCATAATAAATACAAATATAAATACACACATTCGTGCATTTTTAAGCTTTAATTCAAATCTAAAAATATATTCAGGATGGCTGTCTGGTGAAGAGAGGTGTATTTATCAGGTGTTTGATCATGAATATGTGCGTGAGTGGGAGGGAGATTTTTCCCTGACAGAGATCCATTTTTCCACTCCTGTGTGTGTGTGTTTGTGTGATGTCTTGGCACAGGGCCGTTGGGGGATTTAAGCCCTCTGAAATCACTCTGGGTTGTCCCGGGCGCACCTGCTCACCGGAACTCCACCTGCCGAGAGGGAGGGGGTGTGTGTTGGTGACTGCAAGTGTGTGTGTGCTTCTACTAGATGTTGGCAATGGCGGGTGATTGTGCCATGAGCAATAGACCTGGCCTATCTGATGTAAATGGGCTTTCTATACTGATGTAACTGGGCTTTCCATACTAATGTAACTCGGTTTTCTATAATTATGTAACTGGGCTTTCTATACTTTTATTTTTTTATTTATTTTACCTTTATTTAACTAGGCAAGTCAGTTAAGAACAAATTCTTTTCAATGACAGCCTTGGAACAGTGGGTTAACTGCCTGTTCAGGGGCAGAACGACAGATTTGTATCTTGTCAGCTCGGGGGTTTGAACTTGCAACCTTCTGCTTACTAGTCCAACGCTCTAACCACTAGGCTACCCTGCCGCCCCATACTGATGTAACTGGGCATTTTATACTGATGTAACTGGGTTTTCTTTACTGATGTAACTGGGCTTTCTAAACTGATGTAACTAGGCTTTCTATACTGATGTAATTGGGCTTTCTATACTGATGTAATTGAGCTTTCTATACTGATGTAATTGGGCTTTCTATACTGATGTAACTGAGCTTTCTGTACTGATGTAACTGGGCATTTTATACTGATGTAACTGGGCTTTCTTAACTGATGTAACTGGTCTTTTTATACTGATGTAACTGGGTTTTCTATACTGATGTAACTGGGCATTTTATACTGATGTAACTGGGCTTTCTAAACTGATGTAGCTAGGCTTTCTATACTGATGTAACTGGGCTTTCTATACTGATGTAACTGGGCTTTCTAGACTGATGTAACTGGGCTTTCTATACTGATGTAACTGGGCTTTCTAGACTGATGTAACTGGTCTTTCTAAACTGATGTAACTGGGTTTTCTATACTGATGTAACTGGGCTTTCAAGACTGATGTAACTGGTCTTTCTATACTGATGTAACTGGGCTTTCTATACTGATGTAATTGGGCTTTCTATACTGATGTAACTGGGCTTTCTAGACTGATGTAACTGGTCTTTCTATACTGATGTAACTGGGCTTTCTATACTGATGTAATTGGGCTTTCTATACTGATGTAACTGGGCTTTCTATACTGATGTAACTGGGCTTTCTAGACTGATGTAACTGGTCTTTCTATACTGATGTAACTGGGTTTTCTATACACTTCCGAGGCCACTAATATGTGGTGTGTGCTGTACTAGGTGTGAAATTCACTTCAGATTGAGGGTACTAAAAGAACAAGGTTTACACCTCTATAAAATCATCTTTATCAGAGGAAAGCGTGTGAAATCTACCCACTGTGTTTGTCTAATGCTATCTTCGAAATCTCTTCCTAACCTGCAGGGATGGAGCTACCCTAACTTTCCTACCCAGGTTCTTTCTGGGACATTAGAGCTTTTTACATAACCGTACAGAATTAAACACACAGTCATTAGCTAAATGAGAGCTAATCCACTAGTCCAAGCTAATCCACTAGTCCAAGCTAATCCACTAGTCCAAGCTAATCCACTAGTCCAAGCTAATCCACTAGTCCAAGCAAGGAAAAAATGCAGAATGACTGTGGAAGCAAACTGACTTGCAGTATCCAGTCAGAATACTGTCTGTTACTGCTGGAATGAATGTCTTTTGTAGTCCAATGCACTTGGACTACAAATGGGGCTGCTGGGCCTAAAAAAAACTGTAATAGTGAAGTACTGTACTAAATGGCCTGCACACTCAATGCACACATGTATTATTTAGCAATGTTTTGATTCCAAAAATGGATCTTTGTAAGTTCCTGTCATAGAGATCCTATTAAATGAATATTTAATTAGTATTCTAATCCCTAGTTCTATGGTTCCTGGGAATGAAACCGCTAGTCTTGGTGTGCTAGCCACACCAACTGAGTGATCCCATTGCTCTGCTCCTGTCTCTCTGTCTTCCTCCGCAGGATTGACATCTTGAAGTATGTCATCTACGGCGTGGCGGCGGCATTCTTCGTCTACGGCATCCTGCTGATGGTGGAGGGCTTCTTCACCACCGGCGCCATCAGGGACCTGTACGGAGACTTCAAGATCACCGCCTGCGGACGGTGCGTCTCCGCCTGGGTAAGAAACACACTTAAATCAACCCCTATCCTCTGCGCCCTATCCGCCCCCTGTATATCTGAAGGCGTTGGGATAGGTATAAGCATTAGGGTAGACAATTAGGACACATCTTTCTGGAGGAAGTACCCGAGAGACGGGATTAGAGATCTGGTGATGGAAAATGTACAGTTTAAGATGTCTCTTCTTTGAATTATGGCCCAATGCTAATGACAGCTGATGAGCCAGTCAGCCTTCTACCGACTTATAACTGTCATCTTCTCTCTCTCTCTAATGGGCCCATCCCTCACTTCCTTCTCCTCCTTCCTCCCTTTCTTCTCTTCCCTCTCTTTATTCTCCTCCCTCCCTCCGTTTCTTCCTGCAGTTCATTATGTTGACCTATATCTTCTTCCTGGCCTGGTTGGGTGTGACAGCCTTCACCTCGCTGCCCGTCTTCATGTACTTCAACATCTGGACCATCTGTCAGAACACCACCGTGGTGGAGGGGGCCAACCTCTGCCTGGACCTGCGCCAGTTTGGTAAGGGGCGGGCCCGGGTGGCGCCGCCACTGTTGCCATTTACAGTATACGTACACAGTCACTGACACTGGCAGTGGTTAACCAGGGATTTGGTGGTTTATTTCCAGTTGTTTGTTTGTTTGTGTTCTATCATGAATGTGGGTAAGATGTCTGACAAGACAATGAACTATAGAGCATACTGTCCTAAATAGTGTGTCGTTTAGTCTTCTCACTTCACGGACACACAATTCAATCAATATATTTGACATTTCATTGCAGTTATTTAATGCTCCTGAAGGAGATCTATTTTACAGCCCTTTAACATGAGTGTTTGTTGTAACTCGCTGCAGTAGCTGTTGTTAGGTCTCTGTGGATCGAAGCGCCTGCCAAGCTAAGTCACTTGAAATGTAAATGTGAAATTGAATGTTGTTTTCTCGCAGGCATGGTAACTATCGGGGAGGAGAGGAAGGTGTGCACGGGCTCCGAGAAGTTCTTTAAGATGTGCGAGTCTAACGAGGTAAGGGTGTGTGTGTGTGTGGCTGGGGAGCGATGAGGGGGGGGGGTTCTGTTGGTTAAATGCTTCAGAGAAGTGTTTCCCGATCCTGGCTCTGGGGACCAAAATGCACTTTTTGGTTTTTGCCCTAACACTCACACACTTGATTCAACCAATCAACTCATCGTCAAGCCTTTGATTTGAATTAGATGTGTCCAAAAACACAACACGTGCCCCTTTGGGACCCCAGGACTAGGATTGGTAACACTGCTATCGGGTTCCTCTGTCATTTTAAATGGTGATTTGTGTGCGTGAGATGAGGGTAGTGGCGCAACCAGATTTCTCGGGGTTTGAACTTTAACCTCTTGTGGAAAGGGAACAAAAAACATAGCTTGATAAAGATTAGTCTGTCTTTTTGTTGAACCTTTATCCTCCTTTATCCTTTTGTCCTACCTCCATTTAATTCCCTTTGAAAAAGTGAGCTAATGTTGCACTGGGACAAATCTTAATACGTCTTGTCCTATCTCACTCTCAAAGCAACCGCTCTGTGATTTGTTTTTTTAATCTCAACATGACCTGGAAATATTGTAAACCCCATACATGACAAGTTGGAACGATGCTTTGTGTCCCATTTTGAATACCAACAAAGCAAGCACCGATGTTGTATATTGTCTTTATTTCCTGGTGACTAATAAAGCTGTGTTGTGTTTGATTGTCTTTCAGCTGGACATGACGTTCCACTTGTTCGTCTGTGCCCTGGCCGGGGCTGGGGCTGCAGTTATCGCCATGGTGAGACAATGACAGCTCCACTTTATGTCCGAGGGTTGTGTGACCTGCCTATTGGTCCTTAAATGTCTGTCGATAGCATAGCCACTCTGTTCCCTCCCCTCTGTCTGAACACATAAAGATTGGCAGGCAGGGTAAACCTCAGTGGGAGAGGATTGTCTTGTTGTGTGGGGATATACCAAAGGTTATACTACAAAGGATTCAAGCGATTGGTAATCGGGAGGAAAAACTGACTGTTTTTTATGCTGCAGACTTTGAAAGAGGTTCTCCCAGTGTTAAGAGCGAGGCAGATCGAGAAAGTGCAAAACAGACAGAGAGAGACATTGAGAGAGAGAGAGAGCAAGAGAGAGACACAGAGAGAGAGAGAGAGAAAGAGAGAGAGACACACACAGAGTAACACATAGCGACAGAGAGAGAGAGGGAGAGAGAGAGAGCTGTTGATTAGAGGGAGGCGTTAACCTAGCAATGGAGAAGCACAGGGCGCAGTTGCCATGGAAACTGTGGAAGAAGAAAGGAGCTTGTTGAGAGCAGCTAAGTGATGGTGAGGACTGGAGCAACCGTCTTCACTGGAGAAGACTGCTGCGTCTGTAGCCAGGGTGGAAGGATACACATTTAATGAAGGCTGTTATTCGGTATCTAGTTCCTTTTTAAACAAAAACACATGTTCACAGTGAAAATTAACAGAAATGTTTTGTCAAAACATCAATGACACTAGTTTCTTATGGTTTGGTTGTCATCAAATAGATATGTCCATAACAGCTTCCTGTTAGCACAAAATATAAACAAAGTAATACATTTCCAGTCCTTAGACCCATGATGTAATGTTTTAAATCTACAAATAGGACATTGTTGCTGCGTTGTCTGAAGACTATAAAAGACGAGAGAAAATGAAATGGTAATCAATTTGGGCGGGAGCGGCTCTTCGCAACAAAGTCTGTATCTGTGGCCCAAATGTGTGCTCTTTGTCCACCCGGTGGATGTCTATGGTAATACACAATGGGATGACTCACCAAAGTGTGTTCGTGTTAGTTCTCACCTGAGAGCTAAGGTTTAGAAAATGGGTAAGAAATCAATTTGCATAGACAATATTGATGTACCATCTTCTCGTCTAATATTTTCTGTGATAAATTATCTGAGATCATTGTGAGATTGTATGAAGGAAGTACTGTCTGTATCTCCAACTTGGATCTATCTTGGTGAATCTGTTTATTCATGATGAGTTTGAGTCATGTTATTATATAACAAAAGAATAGAACAACTTAATTATCCCAAGCTTAGGGAATTCGTTAGGCATGTTAATCTTCACATCATCATTACGACACAATATCACCGATAGATAAATGCCATACAATGGACAACAGGAGTGCAGGTGTTTTTCTTTATTTAATTACCTCATAACTACTTCTTCAGAACCTCTGCAGCAGATGCTCTGGTTGGCTGATCACTGACACCTCACTGCCACCTAGTGGAGAAAAGAGTTACTGCAGAAACACATCAGGGTCGGGCGCTCAACGCAGTCGCCACCTGTTTCAGTCCTTCTTCTTCCATTTGGTGCCCAATGAACGCGACCCAGAGTCCAATAACTGCTTCTCTCCTTTTCTCTTCCTCTCTGGTCTGATGAGGAACAGGCGTCAGCTGCCACGGTCCTCATCCGTAACAAAGTCCTCCTGACGTCTCAGAGTCTGGGCAAATACTGCACCCACTTCTGACGGGGGCCTATCGGTTGGCCAATCATCTTTACCCCTGACCTCAGTGGTCTCAGTGACATCACTGTACGCCGTCAGGAGCTGAGAGGAGCCGACCGCCTCGATATCAACATGGCCGAACTGAACTCTGAACCTCGGAGCTTAGGGGTCGCCCCCAAAGCATCGCCAGCTCTGTCATCGGTCACGTCACATGATTCTGTTGTTTTTCACTAAAATATGCTTTGCTGGCACCACTGATTCTAATAACCAAGCTCCTCTGGTTGCTATCGATAGGTATGTTGATAACCGAGCTCTCCTGTCACTCCCCGTTCACCTGACTAGCACAAATGCTAACACAGTCGTAACAGACAGAGAGCTCACTAAAGAATAAGGTTGATCAACTAATCCATCCCTTAAAGTTTGGTTGGTTTGTTTTGGTTTGAAACCAGTGAAGGCACAGTACCACTAAACGATCTGCTTTGGGCTTTTGGTTACAGCTTTGTCTAATCATCTAACTAACTCTGTTTCAGCCTAATTAATGAATCAATAAACTCTGCCCTGAGGTATAGGCTCGGTCGAGGGGTTAACAATCCTCCCACTAACATCCCTGTAACCCATGTGTCCCTCTAATACAGGTCCACTACCTAATGGTACTGTCTGCTAACTGGGCCTACGTGAAGGACGCGTGTCGGATGCAGAAGTACGAGGACATCAAGTCCAAGGAGGAGCAGGAGCTCCACGACATCCACTCCACTCGCTCTAAAGAGCGTCTCAATGCCTACACCTAAAGCACACGACCTCCGTCCCCCCCCATCCCGTCCCCCTATCCTTCCTTCCCTCCCCAACACACACACACGTCCATGACACACACGCAGCAGAACACACACAGAAATCACACAAGCTATTCAATGTCTGGTGTTTATGTTCGTGGGGGGGTTGTGGTGTCGTGTTGTGGGTGGTTTCGACTTCACTAAGCTTACGGGTGTGACGAGACAAGTCGTTCCTACGGGATACCGTGTGTCTTCTCTGACGAACCCTTCTTTCCTGTATTGAGATTTCCTTTCTATTTCTCCTCCTCTTTACTCACCCCTTTCCTGTCCCGTTTCTTCTTCTCATACCCTACCCTTTCTCCTCTTTCTCCTCTTCTACCTCTGCCCCTCTTTCTTGTCCCGTTTCTTCTTCTCATACCCTACCCTTTCTCCTCTTTCTCCTCTTCTACCTCTGCCCCTCTTTCCTGTCCCGTTTCTTCTTCTCATACCCTACCCTTTCTCCTCTTTCTCCTCTTCTACCTCTGCCCCTCTTTCCTGTCCCGTTTCTTCTTCTCATACTCTACCCTTTCTCCTCTTTCTCCTCTTCTACCTCTGCCCCTCTTTCCTGTCCTGTTTCTTCTTCTCATACCCTACCCTTTCTCCTCTTTCTCCTCTTCTACCTCTGCCCCTCTTTCCTGTCCTGTTTCTTCTTCTCATACCCTACCCTTTCTCCTCTTCTACCTCTGCCCCTCTTTCCTGTCCCGTTTCTTCTTCTCATACCCTACCCTTTCTCCTCTTTCTCCTCTTCTACCTCTGCCCCTCTTCTTTTTCCCTTTGCATTTTGTATATTGGTAGTAGCACATCTTTTTACAATGTGTCATTGCTTTTTACCATATTGTTCTATATCTCGAGGTCGATTGCTTCCATTTATTTATGTTTGGTTTTAGGAGGGGTCGGGCTGGGGGCTGTTGAGTTTTTAATCGCTTTTTAATTCACATTTCCGTGTAATTTATATTTATACGTTCCTAAACACTCGTCATCCAACAGAGCTCCAATCATACAGAGGTTTTAACATCCATTTTTATTTCAACATATCCACTTAACAAGACCAAAATGTGACCGAAACTTGTATCATTTACAGGTAAATTACAGCATAATAAGCTTCCGAAACAGTAAGCATCGCCGGTATAAAAACTATGTACAGAATCTTTTTTTTCAGAAAATTCTTTATTGGTTGGGAGTGCCAGGGATTCTCAAACAAAACAAAGTTCCTTCAAGAGACTTTTTACATATTGCTATAACTGTAGCTAGGCCTGTCAGAAACGTATGCTGGCTTTGTTGAGTAGCCTAGTCATTGAACGTGAAAAACACTGATTTTCTGTCAATAATAATAGTGTTCTGAAGCTGTGAAAAGAAAACAGTTGTTTGAGTGGCAAGTCAGTGGAGTGAGGAAGACGATGATGATGATATGTCGTATAAGGAGGAAGAAGTAGAGGGAATGACATGACGTAGAAATCCATCTGATAGAATGGCCTTTCAGGATGTCGCCGTGTGGGAAACTGTAGAAAACCACTTTTCTCATTCATCACAAGCCATAACTCACATGCAAAATAAAATTTTACAGGTTTCATTTGTACATGTTTTAATCTTCAACTTTTTAAATGCAAGTTATCAGAAGAAGAAATACGAGATGTTTTTTTGTCAGTATTCTGCTCTGTATATATATCTACGGTATATAAATATATACATATATGTGAGACACTTCAATTTCAGGTCATTCATTTCATTGGTCAAAGTTTGGTGATATTCTTGTGAACGTCCATTTCAGAGATTCCAGTGAAATAAATATGGTAACAGAATCTAGACGGCAAGCGGATGAACAAGCTTTAGGCCTGAAACGGCCGTATTGCTACACGTGGAAACAGTTGAATATCACATTGAGAGATAACTTAACCGTCTGCAGGGTTGGGTTCAATTCCATTTAAGTCCAGTCAATTCTGGAAATAAACTCTTGCAGAATTTACCGAATTGAAAGAAAACTGACCCAAACCCTGACTGTCTGTGAAGCTATACTAAAAAACATGGAATGTCAATAAAACAATTAAAACCATATTACTCTTGAGTATGGACCAAACTCTGTCTTAACTGTTTCTACTACTCTAGTTTTGCAGTACAGCGTTTCATCATTCCGTTGCTAACAAAAAAGAACAACAATGTCTTGGTGCACTTATTCAACCATCGTGAGCTCTTTCTTGGTGTTACGTGCGTTTGGATTTGAAGCCTAATCTCTGTACTGTAGTCATGCAACGTTTGGTTATTAACCAATAAAAAAATAACTTGTATTATCTAGGTTAAAAAGAACCGTGAATCTAGCTGTTATTTGTGGCATGGTTATGCATTCAGTGGTAATAGTTTTTAACTGATTCAAAAAGTAAAAATATCCTCTCTCTTTATCATTTTAATTTCTCATTTTTACGCTTGGACTGTCTGAGTCAACTGATTTCTTATATGTGCAGCATTGTGGTTCCTACGCTAACAGTATTATGCTAAGTAAACAAATAGCCTATTAGGTTGTAGTGAATGATTTTGTTTCCCTTCCTCCTTCAGTTTGTAATATTCATTTTTGAAAGCCCTGTCTTAAAAAACAGATACTACTCGTAATGATGTTGCGTATTCACTTCTTCAGCATAAACCTGATAATGCTTTCCGCTTTCTCCTCCCATATTAGTCTTTTGTACTTTCACTAAGAATGCTTTGTAGCAGGCTGTACGATTCTTCATAATCTGTTTTGTACATACATGTGCCAACGGCTTAAACAGTGGCTTTTTTTTAAACTGTAGGAACAAACTTGCTTGTGTTAAATAAAATACACTTGTGTACTTGTTAATAATTAAACCCCCGAGTCCATTTCTTTATTTATGTATTTATGTCAGAGCTGTATATGTATATACCTGTATACCCACTGGGCACACACGTCATTTCAACGTCTAGTTTTGATTTACATCACTAACGGGAATTCAATGTGAAATCAACAAAAAAACGTCACCATGTCATTGGATTTAGGTTAAAAGTTGGGTGAAAAAAGAGTCAATTCCCTTACGTTGATGACTTACGTTGATGACTTCTTGCGAATCCAATCAGTTTTCCATTTTTTTAGTATGTGGAAACAACATTGATTCAACCGGATTTTGCCCAGTGGGTATGTACATGCCTACAAGGATTCCGTTTATACACACCTCTGGTGCTGTGCATGGAAGTGAAATGGATTTACATGATTAGCATATGAACAAAGTGTACCTTGCATAATGAGGATGATATTATAGCTCTTGCAAAGAGCTTTCTGAACCCATTTATGCAATGCAGGTGTGTTTGAAGACAGACTGCCCAAAACACACACATCACCTAAGGCAGTTTCCATCCATCCACACAAATAGAATGGCCTTACTATACCCGACTATACCAGATAGCTTGGCTTGAAGAAGAGTGCCTGATATCATATCACAAACATTCCCCGGCCCTGGGGAACATTATGCATGCTCTCGCTACACTGGCTAACCTTTACCTGTGGCATTTAAATAGCATATTACATTTGTGGATACAGTGTACCAAATGAAAACGTGTTCTGCAAACTCTCACCAACCCCGGTGAACTTCTCATCCTGAGCAGATAGACTGAAGCCCTTGAGCCAATCAAAGACAGCCAGAGTCTGACCTTAAGGTAGTGTGAGAAGAGAAACAAGCCTCAATCAGATAAAGACTAGAGCAGCTTAGATGACATTCACCATGTCACAGAAAGGCTAGACCAAGGGTGCGGTGCGTCTGAAATGGCACCCTATTCCCTATACAGTGCAGTACTTTTTGACTAGGACTCTAGTCAAAAAATAGTGCACTAGGGAATAGGGTGCCATTTTGGGATCATAGCAGTGTATACCAGAGGATCACATCCTTTGAATCAGACATATGTGACATGTAACGTACATGTGTGTGTCTTATCCCCTCATTTACACACATGACTTCAGCACATTTAACAATTTGCCGCATCGGTGGTGGTGAAGGTATCCCTGTTTAGTAGGTCTTAAAGGGGAGTGAAGATATCCATGTTTTATAGGTCTTACAGGGGAGTGAATGTATCCATGTTTAACAAGTCTTACAGCGGAAAGAATGTATCCATGTTTAGTAGGCCTTAAAGGGGAGTGAATGTATCCATGTTTTATAGGTCTTAAAGGGGAGTGAAGGTATTCATGTTTTATATGTCTTACAGGGGAGTGAAGGTATCCATGTTTTATAGGTCTTAAAGGGGAGTGAAGGTATCCATGTTTTATAGGTCTTAAAGGGGAGTGAATGTATCCATGTTTTATAGGTCTTAAAGGGGAGTGAAGGTATTCATGTTTTATAGGTCTTAAAGGGGAGTGAAGGTATCCATGTTTTATAGGTCTTAAAGGGGAGTGAATGTATCCATGTTTTATAGGTCTTAAAGGGGAGTGAAGGTATTCATGTTTTATAGGTCTTACAGGGGAGTGAAGGTATCCATGTTTTATAGGTCTTAAAGGGGAGTGAAGGTATCCATGTTTTATAGGTCTTACAGGGGAGTGAAGGTATCCCTGTTTAGTAGGTCTTAAAGGGGAGTGAAGATATCCATGTTTTATAGGTCTTACAGGGGAGTGAATGTATCCATGTTTAACAAGTCTTACAGCGGAAAGAATGTATCCATGTTTAGTAGGTCTTAAAGGGGAGTGAATGTATCCATGTTTTATAGGTCTTAAAGGGGAGTGAAGGTATTCATGTTTTATAGGTCTTACAGGGGAGTGAAGGTATCCATGTTTTATAGGTCTTACAGGGGAGTGAATGTATCCATGTTTTATAGGTCTTAAAGGGGAGTGAAGGTATCCATGTTTTATAGGTCTTAAAGGGGAGTGAAGGTATCCATGTTTTATAGGTCTTAAAGGGGAGTGAAGGTATTCATGTTTTAAAGGTCTTAAAGCGGATTGAATGTATCTATGTTTAATAGGTCTTAAAGCGGAGTGAATGTATCTGTGTTTAATAGGTCTTAAAGGGGAGTGAATGTATCCATGTTTAATAGGTCTTAAAGCGGAGTGAATGTATCTGTGTTTAATAGGTCTTAAAGGGGAGTGAATGTATCTGTGTTTAATAGGTCTTAAAGGGGAGTGAATGTATCCATGTTTAATAGGTCTTAAGTGGGAGTGAATGTATCTGTGTTTAATAGGTCTTAAAGCGGAGTGAATGTATCTGTGTTTAATAGGTCTTAAAGGGGAGTGAATGTATCCGTGTTTAATAGGTCTTAAAGGGGAGTGAATGTATCCATGTTTTATAGGTCTTAAAGGGGAGTGAAGGTATTCATGTTTTATAGGTCTTACAGGGGAGTGAATGTATCCATGTTTTATAGGTCTTAAAGGGGAGTGAAGGTATCCATGTTTTATAGGTCTTACAGGGGAGTGAATGTATCCATGTTTAATAGGTCTTAAAGCGGAGTGAATGTATCTGTGTTTAATAGGTCTTAAAGGGGAGTGAATGTATCTGTGTTTAATAGGTCTTAAAGGGGAGTGAATGTATCCGTGTTTAATAGGTCTTAAGTGGGAGTGAATGTATCCATGTTTTATAGGTCTTAAGTGGGAGTGAATGTATCCATGTTTAATAGGTCTTACAGGGGAGTGAATGTATCTGTGTTTAATAGGTCTTACAGGGGAGTGAATGTATCCATGTTTAATAGGTCTTACAGGGGAGTGAATGTATCCATATTTAATAGGTCTTAAAGGGGAGTGAATGTATCCATGTTTAATAGGTCTTAAAGGGGAGTGAATGTATCTGTGTTTAATAGGTCTTACAGGGGAGTGAATGTATCTGTGTTTAATAGGTCTTACAGGGGAGTGAATGTATCCATGTTTAATAGGTCTTAAAGGGGAGTGAATGTATCCATGTTTAATAGGTCTTACAGGGGAGTAAATGTATCCATGTTTAATAGGTCTTAAAGGGGAGTGAAGGTATCAAGAATGGTCCACCACCCAAAGGACATCCACAACTGTGTGAAGCATTGGAGTCAACATGGGCCAGCATCCTTGTGGAACACTCTCAACACATTATAGAGGCCATGCCCCGACAAATTGAGGCTGTTCTGAGGGTAACGTTGTGTGGTTGCCAGTTTGAGTCTTGGGTCTGACAGTTTGCTGAATTGAGCTAGCAACTGATATCAAATCCTAGATGCCTGCAGTTGTGCTCTTGAGCAGAGCACTTAACCCCCCACAACAACTGTTCTTCTCTCATTGATCGAGACAGGTGTCTGTCATCATGACATGCAGCACTTTAGGGTGGACCCACCTGTCGATTTGAAAGAAGATTTGAAAAAGACAAGATGCCAGCATACACATTGTTGAGTTGCTTCATGTAGGGAAACTTTTTTAAAATTTTAATAACTGAGCATTTTCTAAAATCAAACGGACCCCTGCAACTGGACACGGACATTTTAAGACTCTAGTTTCCACAAATCGAGGACAAAGGTAGCATCGCCAATACCAGCTTAGTTGAAAAATTGCTGCCAACGTTTTGTATAGGCAAACATGTAACTCCCAATATAATGGCTTCCCTCCAAAAAATGTAAATCACATTATCTGGTGTTACAATCTGTAGCTAGCTGGTGAGGAAACAAATATGAACTGGCAGCTGGATACAACCCAGACCTGCCAGGACCATCTACTGAACAATACCTTGGGGAACCAAGGGACGAGATCACAGACTGAAGACTGCAGAGACTCAAGTTAGTTCCCCCAGTTTATAATGTATAACCTTTTATTGTTGCCTTCTTTGGAAACTTGGTTTTCAGTGTTGTCTTGTGTTTGTGAGTAAGAATAACAATATCTAGTTGATGCTGACAGTTGTTCTGTGGATGACAGAAAGTGTGTGCAATACTGGTTCTAGCCAGTTGGTGGCAGTGACCAGCCTGTGTAAGACTTCACTTCTCTGAACAATGAAAGCTCATCTCAACTGTCGATGAACAATTGATCTGGGTGGCTCTGGCGAAGCACCAAAAGACACGCCTCCAAACCCACTCCGTCACTACTGACAGTGATGCACTGAAGCCTAACAAAACTATTCAGGAAATAAATGGAAGACTAAGCCCTTTATTGCATGAATTGTAAGTGTGAGCTTTCATTGGCTGGTTTTGGAGCAGGAGCTTGTGGGATAAATGGATGTTTTGAGAGATGTGACTGTGAATGGTAATGTGTGTGTGTGTGTGTGTGCAGTGCCACTCTTCAGTGCTACTGTTCTCCACCCGCTCATCATTAGGGAGACAGCAGGGAATGCAGAAATGGACAGGAAGGCAGGTAGAAGAGCACAGTAGGTGTACCACAGTGTACTGCCCCAATGTATTACTAAATTCACTCTGAGTCAAGGCATACTGGGACTCGATGTGAAAAGTATCGATGTGAAAAGTAACACAAAGGTGCCACAGGTCAAACATCCCAAAAGTTCAACTTCATTCCTGAGCGATTAAGATTAGCACCCGGCCTCAACATGTATACTATTCTGCCCCGTGCAGCACCACTGACCTCAGTAACAATCCTAACCTGCCCCAGAACTGTGGGTAGGAAGGTAAAAGAGTAGAAAATAGGATGCTTTTCTTCTTCGTCTTCAGTTCTTCCATAGTCATCGTTTGTGCTGCTGTTGAGTGTAGTAGCGTCCACAGCTGACTGGTTGCATGTACAGGTTAGGCTTTTGACTGCATTACCGTGCTGAGTTTGTTGTGTTTCGACAGGTGTGCCATCTCGTGATGAAATTATAGAGAGCGCCATAATGACTGGAGTTTGAGGTCAAAGGGCGGTTTAAGGACATGCATAGTACTGCTATGCTTTTCTCCCCCGTGGGGTCTGGCTATGTGTTGGGTCACTTTGAAAACTAAAGGGAGGGTAAAGTGCTTACTGGTGTTCATGTTCAATACACTGGAGAGGGAGGGTGGGCACTTACATTGACATTTGCTGGGGCACAGATCTATGTTCAGACGGAAAGCATCGTGAACATAGCTGAAGTTGTTGCTGCCTCTAGTCGGAGGTGCTGTCACCTACCAAAAACGGGCTGAACTGGCAATCATAACAAAGAAGAACATGTGAAGGAATGTAGAAGACAAAATGTATCCTCAGAGACATCAAACCTTTAGTATGGCCTGAGACAGACATCCCTATGTGTCAATTAACATTTTATAGTGTACAGTACGTGTCACTCTATGCTCTCAATAGCCTCTACCTTTGCCTAAGGGTTCCATTCAAATGCCAGTCAGTGTGACAGAACAGTGTCTCTGCTGAGTAGACAAGCCCCCTATATAGTGCACTACTTTGAACCCGGGCCATCTGGTCAGAAGTAGTGCACTCTACAGGGAATAGAGTGCCATTTCAGATGCAACCTTTAAGTGATGAAAGTTTGTTACTTCGCTCAGGGCCAGAAGTGTCTGGTCTCCGGACTGAAAATAGAAGAGCTTACATTCTTCAGGCTCCATATCAGTCACTGATGATAGGCAGTATTGTATTGCGTTCACTGCTGAGCAAAGACACGACCTTGAGGAAGTGTAGGGAGAGAGAAACAACATTGATTTTGTCACGTGCGCTTGCTTCCAGCAGCCGATGTCGACTTAACACCGGAGCTTAATACAAAGTGTATCCCTATGGTAATGTGTGTCTCGGGGAAGCAGGGGAGCAGCAATACCCAGGCAGAGCAGATATAATCCACTCTGATGATGACTCTGCTGTCAACTCCAATCGACAATTCCCTTCTGTATATGGAGGCATAAACACAAAGGCAACACAAATGCTCTTACAGACACCAACACACACACAGACACACAACGCACACACGCGATGGTCTGTTATGATAAAAGCATCACACGGGACTGATTCGCATGCCTAATCCCCTTATCTCGCTCCCCGTGTCATGAATTATGCGGAGGTGACTTTATCTCCATAATATCATAAACAGATTCTAAAGCCTCTCTCTACGCCTCTCCTCCACTCCGCTCCCTCACTGCACTGAGATTCACTTCTCCATTTGGAGTGGATGAGGGGATGATTACATTGGAATAAAGATGCAGTCGTACACACACACACACAGACTTGTGTATGCATACACATGCAGTAAAACACACACACATACACTCACACAGCAGACACACACATGTAGCAAACAGAAAACACACATATACTCTTGATGAACACAAGCAGCCGTGAGAGTTTCCCTTGGCTTCGCTGCCGGGCTCCAGAATTCGAAATGAAACTTGCAGAGTTGCAGGGGAATTCTATAGCTCCCTTCCTTCTATGTGCAGGAGGATAATAGAGACAGTGACAGAGAAGAACCGAGTCTGAGGGAGAGAGTTGATCGCCACTGTAGACACCAATTACTTCCCTCACTGAGAGGTCTGTTTGTGTCCCCAATGGCTCCCTTTTTAGTGCACTACATTTGACCAGGGCCCATAAGGATCCTAAAATCACGGGGCTCCCTAAATCTCTCTAAGATCATTACCAATCCCACGAGGTATCAAATGTTATTCGTCACATACCTTGTTACAGGCCCTTCCCAACAGGCCCTTCCCAACTTGTTACAGGCCCTTCCCAACAATGAAGAGAGAAGAAAAATAGAGAAATAATAGAATGTGCAGGGGTTGGAGGTAATTGAGGTAGATATGTACATATTAACTAGGAATAAAGTGACGGATAGTGAACAGTAGCAGCAGCGTATGTGGTGAGCAAAAACAAGTTTGTGCAAAAAGGGTCAATGCAGATAGTCTGGGTAGCTATTTGGTTAACTATTATATTAACTATTTAGCCGTTTTATGGCTTGGGAGTAGAAGATGTTCAGGGTACTGTTGGTTCCAGACTTGATGCATCGGTAATGCTTGCCATGGGTAGCAGAGGGAAAAGTCTGTGACTTGGGTGGCTGGAGTCTTGGACAAAATTTAGGGCCTTCCTCTGACACCGCCTGGTATAAAGGTCCTGGATGGCAGGGAGCTCGGCCCCAGTGATGTGCTGGGCCGTATGCATTATCCTCTGTAGCGCGTGGCGGTCGGAATGCCAAGCAGTTGCCATAGCAAGTGGTGATGCAGCCTGTCAAGATGCTCTCATTGGTGCAGCTGTAGAAATGTTTGAGGATCTGAGGGCCCATGCCAAATCTTTTCAGCCTCCTGAGGGGTAAGAGGCAATGTCGCGCTCTCTTCACGACTGTGTTGGTGTGTGTGGACCATGATTAATCCTTAGTGACATGGACACCGAGGAACTCGATGCTTTCGACCCATTCCACTACAGCCCTGTTGATGTGAATGGGGGAGTGCTCCATTTCTTGCAGTCCGTGATCAGCTCCTTTGTCTTTCTGAAGTTGAGGGAGAGGTTGTTGTCCTGGCAACATACTGCCAGGTCTCTGACCTCCTCCCTGATGGTGGTCATCCTACAGATAACCCCCAAAAATTCTGAAATCTCCATCCCTAACTACAACATTTTCAAACGAGATAGAACGGCCAAAGGGGGCGGTGTTGCAATCTACTGTAAAGATAGCCTGCAGAGTTCTGTCCTACTATCCAGGTCTGTACCCAAACAATTTGAACTTCTACTTTTACAAATCCACCTCTCAAGTCTCTCACCGTTGCCGCCTGCTATAGACCACCCTCTGCCCCCAGCTGTGCTCTGGACACCATATGTGAACTGATTGCCCCCCATCTATCTTCAGAGCTCGTGCTGCTAGGCAACCTAAACTGGAACATGCTTAACACCCCAGCCATCCTACAATCTAAGCTTGATGCCCTCAATCTCACACAAATTATCAATGAACCTACCAGGTAACACCCCAAAGCTGTAAACACAGGCACCCTCATAGATATCATCCGAACCAACTTGGCCAACTTGCTGTTTTCAACCAAGATCTCAGCGATCACTGCCTCATTGCCTGCATCCGTAATGGGTCAGCAGTCAAACGACCTCCACTCATCACTGTCAAACACTCCCTGAAACACTTCAGCGAGCAGGCCTTTCTAATCAACCTGGCTGGGGGATCCTGGAAGGATCTTGATCTCATCCCGTCAGTAGAGGATACCTGGTTATTTTTTTTAAATGCCTTCTTCACCATCTTAAATAAGCACGCCCCATTCAATAAATTTCGAACCAGGAACAGATATAGCCCTTGGTTCTCTCCAGACCTGACTGCCCTTAACCAACACAAAAACATCCTATGGCGTTCTGCATTAGCATCGAACATAATTTGCAAATAAATTCATAAAAATCCTACAATGTGATTTTCTGGATTTTTTTCTCATTTTGTCTGTCGTAGTTGAAGTGTACCTATGATGAAAATTACAGGCCTCTCATCTTCTTAACCTCCAGCATTGAACAATCCCGTATCCGGGAGCGTAATTATAGCCTCAAGCTCATTACCATAACACAACGTTAACTATTCATGAAAATCGCAAATGAAATGAAAGAAATATATTCACTCACAAGGTTAGCCTTTTGTTAACAACACTGTCATCTCAGATTTTCAAAATATGCTTTTCAACCATAGCTACACAAGCATTTGTGTAAGAGTATTGATAGCTAGCATAGCATTAAGCCTAGCAATTCAGCAGGCAACATTTTCACAAAAACAAGAAAAGCATTCAAATAAAATCATTTACCTTTGATGTTTTCAATGAGGAGACTCTCAGTTAGATAGCAAATTTTCAGTTTTTCCAAAAATATTATTTGTGTAGAAGAAATCGCTCCGTTTTGTTCATCACGTTTGGCTAAGAAAAACCCCGAAAATTCAGTCATTACAACGCAAACTTTTTACCAAATTAACTCCATAATATCGACAGAAACATGGCAAACGTTGTTTAGAATCAATCCTCAAGGTGTTTTTCACATATCTATTCGATGATAAATCATTCGTGGCAGCTGTGTTTCTCCTCGAAGCAAACGAGAAATACACGCAGCTGGAGATTACGCAATAATTGCAACGGAGGACACCAAGCGGCCACCTGGTAGATGTAGTCTCTTAAGGTCAATCTTCCAATGATATGCCTACAAATACGTCACAATGCTGCAGACACCTTGGGGAAACGACAGAAAGTGTAGGCTCGTTCCTAGCGCATTCACAGCCATATAAGGAGACACAGCGCCTCAAAAATCTGGCTCACTTCCTGTTTGAAGTTTCATCTTGGTTTCGCCTGTAGCATTAGTTCTGTGGCACTCACAGACAATATCTTTGCAGTTTTGGAAACGTCAGAGTGTTTTCTTTCCAAAGCTGTCAATTATATGCATAGTCAAGCATTTTTTCGTGACAAAATATCTTGTTTAAAATGGGAAGGTTTTTTAATCCATAAATTAAAAGAGCGCCCCCTATATCCAAGAAGTTAAAAGAGCGCCCCCTATATCCAAGAAGTTAAGTGGGAGAACTTGCACAATTGGTGGCTGACTAAATACTTTTTTGTCCCACTGTACATCAATGATGTCGCTCTTGCTGCTGGTGAGTCTCTGATCCACCTCTACGCAGATGACACCATTCTGTATACCTCCGGCCCTTCAGACGAGCTTCAATGCCATACAACTCTCATTCCGTGGCCTTCAATTGCTCTTAAATACAAGTAAAACTAAATGCATGCTCTTCAACCGATCGCTCCCTGCACCTGCCCGCCCGTCCAACATCACTACTCTGTACGGTTCTGACTTAGAATATGTGGACAACTACAAATACTTAGGTGTCTGGTTAGACTGTAAACTCTCCTTCCACTCACATCAAACATCTCCAATCCAAAGTTAAATGTAGAATTGGCTTCCTGTTTCGCAACAAAGCATCCTTCACTCATGCTGCCAAACATACCCCTGTAAAACTGACCATCCTACCAATCCTCAACTTCGGCGATGTCATTTACAAAATAGCCTCCAATAAATTGGATGCAGTCTATCACAGTGCCATCCGTTTTGTCACCAAAGCCCCATATACTACCCACCACTGCGACCTGTACGCTCTCGTTGGCTGGCCTTCGCTTCATACTCGTCGCCAAACCCACTGGCTCCTGGTCATCTACAAGACCCTGCTAGGTAAAGTCCCCCTTATCTCAGCTTGCTGGTCACCATAGCAGCACCCACCGGTAGCACGCGCTCCAACAGGTATATCTCTCTGGTCACCCCCAAAACCAATTCTTCCTTTGGCCACCTCTCCTTCCAGTTCTCTGCTGCCAATGACTGGAACGAACTACAAAAATCTCTGAAACTGGAAACACTTATCTCCCTCACTAGCTTTAAGCACCAGCTGTCAGAGCAGCTCACAGATTACTGCACCTGTACATAGCCCATCTATAAATAGCCCAAACAACTACCTCTCCCCCTACTGTATGTATGTATTTATTTATTTATTTATTTTGCTCCTTTGTACCCCATTATTTCTATCTCTACTTTGCACATTCTTCCACTGCAAATCTACCATTCCCGTGTTTTACTTGTTATATTGTATTTACTTTGCCACCATGGCCTTTTTTTTGCCTTTACCTCCCTTATCTCACCTCATTTGCTCACATTGTATATAGACTTATTTTTCTACTGTATTATTGGTTGTATGTTTGTTTTACTCCATGTGTAACTCTGTGTTGTTGTATGTGTCGAACTGCTTTGCTTTATCTTGGCCAGGTCACAATTGTAAATGAGAACTTGTTCTCAACTTGCCTACCTGGTTAAATAAAGGTGAAATAAAAAATGTAAAAATCTGTGATCACTGTTGTGTCGTCAGAGTCGTGCAAGGCCACGCAGTCGTGGGTGTACAGGAGGGGACCAAGCACGCACCCCTGACGGGCCCCCATGTTGAGGGTCAGCATGGCATATGTGTTTTTGCCTTCCCTTACCACCTGGGGGTGGCCCATCAGGATGTCCAGGATACAGTTGCAGAGGGAGGTTCAGTCCCAGGATCCTTAGCTTTGTGATGAGCTTGGAGGGCACTATGGTATTGAAAACTGAGCTGTAGTCAATGAACAATATTCTCTTATAGGTGTTCCTCTTGTCCAGGTGGGAAAGGGCAGTGCAATAGAGATTGTGTCATCTGTGGATCTTTTGGGGCGGTATGTAAATTGGAGTTGTTCCAGTGTTGCTGGGTGATGGTGTGAATCATGACCAGCCTTTCAAAGCATTTCATTGCTACAGATGTGAGTGCTACGGAGTAATATTTATTTAGACAGGTTACTTTGACGTTCTTGGGCACATTACTGACTGGGTCAGGGAGAGGTTGAAAATGTTGGTTAAGACACTTGCCAGCTGGTCTGTACATGTCCTGGTAATCCGTCTGGCCCTGCGGCCTTGATAATGTTAACATGTTTAAAGGTCTTACTCAAATCGGCTATGGAGAGCTTTATCACATAGTCTTCTGGAACAGCTGGTGCTCTCATGCATGATTCAGTTTGTTTGCTTCAAAGTGAGAATAGAATGCATTTAGCTCACCTGGTAGGGTCGTGTCACTGGACAGCTCACAGCTGGGTTTCCCTTTGTAATTCGTGATAGTTTGCCAGAGCATCATAGCACCAGTAGGTACAAAAACTTGACTTACCCAGTTGCGGCCCACTTTTTGGAAAACACCACTCGATTTCGTCTCTACGTTATATTGGCATCGAACATGTCACCCTCCCTAGGGAGAGGCTCCCTTGATCTTTAATTTAAAGACCCTTGCTCCCTTCGGTCTCAACGTAGACTTTGATCTGAAGCCATTCTTGTGATTATTGTGATTTTGCTATTGTAAATGTTTGTAGGCTTATGTAGCCAAATTGTATCTGTGATCGTATGCTATCCATTTATGTTTTTGTATGCTATTTTAATACATGATAATTAACCAATGATATCAGGCCACAACTGGCCATGATTACAGACACCTGTGTGTGTCTTTTGACACTATATAAATGAGTCATCCCGCAGTGTTTGTAATAACACACTGATGAAGACAGCTTGTCTGTCGAAACGTTGGACATAAATATTTTTGCATCTGAGCTCCTAGAGTGTGCTCTCCTTTATTTTTTAAGTTTGCTAGCCCTGCTACATCCAACGAGCTTCAGAGCTGGTGCAGTAGGATTCGATCTTAGTCCTGTGTTGTTGGTTTGATGGTTTCTCGGAAAGCATAGGGGGATTTCTTATAAGCACCCGGATTAGTGTCCAACTCCTTAAATGCGGCAGCTTTAGCCTTTATCTCAGCATGGATGTTGCCTGTAATCCATGGCTTCTGGATGGGATATGTACGTACGGTCACTGTGAGGATGACATCATCGATGCACTTATTAATGAAGCTGGTGACTGATGTGGTAAACTCCTCAATGCCATCGGTTGAATCCCAGTGCCAGTCTGTGCTAGCGAACCTGTAGCTTAGTTGCCACTTCATCGGACCACTTCCGTGTTGAGTGTCACTGGTACTTCCTGTTTGAGTTTTTGCTTGATTCAAGTGGATATACTTATGGTCAGATTTGCCAAATGGAGGGCAAGGGTGAGTAAAGGTGATGTATAGCTTTTTCAGCTGTAGTTATTAGACTAAGATGGATTTCAGTTTCCCTGTGTTAAAATCACTGGTCACTAGGAGTGCCGCCTCTGGATTAGCATTGTCTTGTCCAGTCTTCGTGCCAGCATTGGTTTGTGGTGGTAAATAGACCACCACAAACCATGAAAAATGAAAAATATAGATTAAAACTCTCTTGGTAAATGGTATGGTCTAAAGCTTATCATGAGGTGTTCTAACTCAGGCGAGCAGCTGCTGTTAACAAAGAAACACTCAACTCCCCCCTTGAACTTACCCATCTCTGCCGTTCTGTCCTGCCGATGCATGGAAAATCTAGCGAGATGTATATTATGTATATTATGTCCTTGTTCAGCCACGACAGGATACGTTACAGTTCTTCAGGTCCCATTGATAGGATAGTCTCAAACAGAGTTCCTATTTCCAGTTTGTTCTACAGTGATTGTACATTTGCAAATAGAACGGAGGGTAGAAGCCGTTTATGGACTCGTCAGGGTGCCAGCACCTTGGCCTCTCTTAAGCCACCTTTTTGTTTTCCGACTCTCAGGTTTTAGGGCATGGTCCGGGGTGAGCAGTATGTCCTGCGCCTCCAACTTGATGAAGTAGAAATGTTCATCAAAAACCAGGCTAGTTATCGCTCTTTTAAGTAGTTGAAAGATGGCGGAAAAATTATGTATTAGAAAATATCTTTAATAAAACACACAAAAATTTTGAATTGGCTATCCAGTGAAGGTATGACCCCAAACACCCATAAAAGGCTACTCTCCTTGATGTTATCCTCACAAATAATCCTGATAGGAATTAGTCTGGTGTTTTATGTAATGACCTTAGTGATCACTGTTTAAAGGCCTGTGTTTGTAATGCTCAGTTAAACAACCTGTCCTTATTTATTATAGACGCTTGCTGAAAACTTTTAATGAGCAAACCTTCCTTCATGACCTGCAAATAGTCTGGGTAGCCATTTGATTAGCTGTTCAGGAGTCTTATGGCTTGGGGGTAGAATCTGTTAAGAAGCCTTTTGGACCTAGACTAATCACCACTTCATTAAGTCAAGAATCCTATTTGACTTAGCCATGCCTCCTTGCCCGTCCAACACTTCTTCATCTCCCAGCCCTTCTAATTTGACTAGCCCTGATGCTCATCCCTCTTTTTTTCCCTGCCACCCTACACAGCTTCTCCCTGCAGTCTGAGGTGCTAAAGGAGCTCCTTAAACTTGACCCCCAAAAAAACATCTGAGTCAGATGGTTTAGATCCTTTCTTCTTTATGGTTGAAGCCCTTATCATCGCCGAGCCTCTCACCTTTTTAACCTGTCTATCCTCTCTGGGGAGGTTCCCAGTGCTTGGTAGGCAGCCACCGTGCATTGTTTATTTAAAGGGGGAGATCAAGCAAATGCTATCTGTTATTAGGCCAATTTCTATCTTGCCCTGCTTATCAAAAGTGTTGGGATAACTTGTCAATAATCAACTGACTGGCATTCTTGATGTCTATAGTATTCTCTCTGCTACACAATCTGATTTCCGCTTTGGTTATGGATGTATTACTACAACCTTAAAGGTCCTAAATTGTGTCACCTCTGCCATTGACTCTAAGCAGTGTTGTGCTGTTATTTTTATTGCCTTGGCCAGAGCTTTATATACGGGTAGACCATTCCATTCTTGTGGGTCCGCTAAGGACTATTGGTGTTTCTGAGGGTCTTTGGCCTGGTTTGCTAACTACCTCTCTCAAAGAGTGCAATGTGTAAAGTCAGAACGTCAGCCACTGCCTGTCACCAAGGAAGTACCCCAAGGCTCAATCCTAGGCCCCACACTCTACTCAATTTACATCAGCAACAAAGTTCAGGCTCTAGGAATCACTCTCATCCACTTATATGCAGATGATACAGTCATACTTGTGTGTTGAACGCTCTACAACAAAGCTTGTTTAGTGGCCAGCAAGCATTCTGTGCCCTCAACCTTGTTCTGAACACATCCAAAACAAAGGTCATGTGATTCGGTGTGATGACTACCTCTGAGGGTTTAGAGCTTGAGTTAGTCTCCTCATACAAGTACTTGAGAGTATGCAAGCTGCAGGCAAAGGTTAAATCTAGACTTGGTTTCCCCTATCGTTATCGCTCCTCTTTCACTCTGATTCAGAGGACCATCCTACCCATACTAGATTACGGAGACAAAATGTATACATTAGTAGGTAAGGGGGCTCTCGAGAGGCAGATTTGCCACCAATGCTCCTCATAGGACACATCACTGCACTCTATACTCCACTGTAAATAGTCCATGTCTGTATACCTGGCGCAAGACCCACTGATTGATGCTTATTTATAAAACCCTCTTAGGCCTCACTCCCCCCTATCTGAGATACCTACTGCAACCCTCATCCTCACATTCTGTTAAAATTCCCAAATGTTTTTGCTGCTGCCATGTTGTGTTGCTACCATGATGTGTTGCTTCCATGATGTGTTGTTGTCATGTTGTGTTGCTACCATGTTGTGCTTCTGCCATGTTGTGTTGCTACCATGTTGTGGTGTTGTCATGTAGTGTTGCTACCATGATGTGTTGTTGTCATGTAGTGTTGCTACCATGATGTAGTGTTGCTACCATGATGTGTTGTCATGTAGTGTTGCTTCCATGATGTGTTGTTGTCATGTTGTGTTGCTACCATGTTGTGCTTCTGCCATGTTGTGTTGCTACCATGTTGTGGTGTTGTCATGTAGTGTTGCTACCATGATGTGTTGCTACCATGATGTGTTGCTACCATGTTGTGTTGCTACCATGTTGTGCTTCTGCCATGTTGTGCTTCTGCCATGTTGTGCTTCTGCCATGTTGTGTTGCTACCATGTTGTGCTTCTGCCATGTTGTGCTTCTGCCATGTTGTGTTGCTACCATGTTGTGGTGTTGTCATGTAGTGATGCTACCATGATGTGTTGCTACCATGAAGTGTTGCTACCATGTTGTGTTGCTACCATGTTGTGCTTCTGCCATGTTGTGCTTCTGCCATGTGGTGTTGCTACCATGTTGTGCTTCTGCCATGTTGTGCTTCTGCCATGTTGTGCTTCTGCCATGTTGTGTTGCTACCATGTTGTGCTTCTGCCATGTTGTGCTTCTGCCATGTTGTGTTGCTACCATGTTGTGGTGTTGTCATGTAGTGTTGCTACCATGATGTGTTGTCATGTAATGTTGCTTCCATGATGTGTTGTTGTCATGTTGTGTTGCTACCATGTTGTGCTTCTGCCATGTTGTGTTGCTACTATGTTGTGGTGTTGTCATGTAGTGTTGCTACCATGATGTGTTGCTACCATGTTGTGTTGCTACCATGTTGTGCTTCTGCCATGTTGTGCTTCTGCCATGTTGTGTTGCTACCATGTTGTGCTTCTGCCATGTTGTGCTTCTGCCATGTTGTGTTGCTACCATGTTGTGCTTCTGCCATGTTGTGCTTCTGCCATGTTGTGTTGCTACCATGTTGTGGTGTTGTCATGTTGTGTTGCTACCATGATGTGTTGTCATGTAATGTTGCTTCCATGATGTGTTGTTGTCATGTTGTGTTGCTACCATGTTTTATTTTATTAATTAGGATCCCCATTAGCCGATGCCCATGGCTACAGCTAGTCTTACTGGGGTCCGACATATAACGAAGAAGACATTACAGACAAAATACTTTACAATTTACATACATTTAAAAACATTCACAAGTAGTTTGTGTGTGCATCTGTCAGTTACACCTACATGTCAGTTCATACACACAACAGGTAGGTCACATGGGGGAGAGGCGTTGTGCCGTGAGGTGTTGCTTTATTTGTGTTTTGAAACCAGGTGTGCTGTTCACTTGCTCTATATAAGATGGGAGTTCCATGCACTCATGGCTCTGTATAATACTGTATGTTTCCTTGAATTTCTTCTGGACCTGGGGATTGTGAAAAGACCCCTGGTGGCATGTCTGGTGGGGCAAGTGTGTGTGTCAGTGCTGTGTATAAGTTGACTGTGCAAACAATTAGGAATTTCCAACAAATTGTTTCTTATAAAAACAAGAAGCGATGCAGTCAGTCTTTCCTCAACTGAAGAGCAAGACATGCTGCTTTGTTCTGGGCCAGCTGAGGCTTAACTAGTTCTTTCTTTGCAGCACTTGACCATATGACTGGACAATAATCAAGATAAGATATAACTAGAGCCTGCAGTACTTGCTTTGTGGAGTCATGTTGTGTTGCTATCATGTTGTGTTATCATGTTGTGCTACTACCATGTTGTGATGATACCATGTTGTTTTGTCATGTTGTGCTGCTACCATGTTGTGTTGTTGTTGTGTTGCTACCATTTTGCTTCCGGGTTGGAGCGAGCCGGTCGCATCCGCGCTTCGGTCTCCTTCGGTCTGCAGGTTGTATAACTTTTTCATTACATTTCATTACATTTCATTATAGTACAACGGTCTGATTTGTCTAATCTTAGCAATTTCTTCTTAGCTAGCTACATAGCCGTCGTTGTATCAAAGATAATTGCGTAATTATCGTATTTCGTCGTCCTCCTATCTGCCCAACACGTTCACCGTCTACCGTAGCACTGTAGTAACTATCACACTCAACTGAACGACTTGATTAGTGTAGTATTAGCTAGCTACATAGTTGTCTTTGCTGTCTTCGTATCCAAGATAATTGTGTAGTTTAGAGTGTGTAGTCTTAGAGTGATTATCTTAATTTACCGAGGTTAGCTAGCCAGCTATTTTGTCGTCCTTAACGTAGGAGACACTCCTAGCTAGCCAACAGCCAGCCAACGTCTACTGAATAGAACTTTCGCATTCCGGTCGCATTCCGCTTCGCTCCACAGGTAGTATCACATTTTCATTTCATTTCATTACAGTCCCAACGGTGTGATTTGTTTGATCGTAGCTAGCTACATAGCTAGCTACATAGCCGTCTTTGTTTCAAAGATAATTGTGTAGTCTAGAGCGATTTTCTAGGTTAGCTAGCCAGCTATTGTCGTTCTCCTAACGCAACGTAACGTAACCAACACTGCTAGCTAGCCAGCTAGCCCCCGAATAGCAGCATTGTAGAAACTTCACACTCAACGGAACGACTTGATTAGGGTAGTGTCAACAACGCAGCTAGCCTACCTCAGCAGTACTGTATCATTTTAATCATTTTAGTCAATTAGATTCTTGCTACGTAAGCCTAACTTTCTGAACATTCGAGACCTGTAGTCCACTTGTCATTCCAATCTCCTCTGCATTAGCGTAGCCTCTTCTCTAGCCTGTCAACTATGTGTCTGTCTATCCCTGTTCTCTCCTCTCTGCACAGACCATACAAACGCTCCACACCGCGTGGCCGCGGCCACCCTAATCTGGTGGTCCCAGCGCACGACCCACGTGGAGTTCCAGGTCTCCGGTAGCCTCTGGAACTGCCGATCTGCGGCCAACAAGGCAGAGTTCATCTCAGCCTATGCCTCCCTCCAGTCCCTCGACTTCTTGGCACTGACGGAAACATGGATCACCACAGACAACACCGCTACTCCTACTGCTCTCTCTTCGTCCGCCCACGTGCTCTCGCACACCCCGAGAGCTTCTGGTCAGCGGGGTGGTGGCACCGGGATCCTCATCTCTCCCAAGTGGTCATTCTCTCTTTCTCCCCTTACCCATCTGTCTATCGCCTCCTTTGAATTCCATGCTGTCACAGTTACCAGCCCTTTCAAGCTTAACATCCTTATCATTTATCGCCCTCCAGGTTCCCTCGGAGAGTTCATCAATGAGCTTGATGCCTTGATAAGCTCCTTTCCTGAGGACGGCTCACCTCTCACAGTTCTGGGCGACTTTATCCTCCCCACGTCTACTTTTGACTCATTCCTCTCTGCCTCCTTCTTTCCACTCCTCTCCTCTTTTGACCTCACCCTCTCACCTTCCCCTCCTACTCACAAGGCAGGCAATACGCTCGACCTCATCTTTACTAGATGCTGTTCTTCCACTAACCTCATTGCAACTTCCCTCCAAGTCTCCGACCACTACCTTGTATCCTTTTCCCTCTCGCTCTCATCCAACACTTCCCACACTGCCCCTACTCGGATGGTATCGCGCCGTCCCAACCTTCGCTCTCTCTCCCCCGCTACTCTCTCCTCTTCCATCCTATCATCTCTTCCCTCTGCTCAAACCTTCTCCAACCTATCTCCTGACTCTGCCTCCTCAACCCTCCTCTCCTCCCTTTCTGCATCCTTTGACTCTCTATGTCCCCTATCCTCCAGGCCGGCTCGGTCCTCCCTCCCGCTCCGTGGCTCGACGACTCATTGCGAGCTCACAGAACAGGGCTCCGGGCAGCCGAGCGGAAATGGAGGAAAACTCGCCTCCCTGCGGACCTGGCATCCTTTCACTCCCTCCTCTCTACATTTTCCTCCTCTGTCTCTGCTGCTAAAGCCACTTTCTACCACTCTAAATTCCAAGCATCTGCCTCTAACCCTAGGAAGCTCTTTGCCACCTTCTCCTCCCTCTTGAATCCTCCTCCCCCTCCTCCCTCTCTGCAGATGACTTCGTCAACCATTTTGAAAAGAAGGTCGACGACATCCGATCCTCGTTGCTAAGTCAAACGACACCGCTGGTTCTGCTCACACTGCCCTACCCTGTGCTCTGACCTCTTTCTCCCCTCTCTCTCCAGATGACATCTCGCGTCTTGTGACGGCCGGCCGCCCAACAACCTGCCCGCTTGACCCTATCCCCTCCTCTCTTCTCCAGACCATCTCCGGTGACCTTCTCCCTTACCTCACCTCGCTCATCAACTCATCCCTGACCGCTGGCTACGTCCCTCCCGTCTTCAAGAGAGCGAGAGTTGCACCCCTTCTGAAAAAACCTACACTCGATCCCTCCGATGTCAACAACTACAGACCAGTATCCCTTCTTTCTTTTCTCTCCAAAACTCTTGAACGTGCCGTCCTTGGCCAGCTCTCCCGCTATCTCTCTCAGAATGACCTTCTTGATCCAAATCAGTCAGGTTTCAAGACTAGTCATTCAACTGAGACTGCTCTTCTCTATATCACGGAGGCACTCCGCACTGCTAAAGCTAACTCTCTCTCCTCTGCTCTCATCCTTCTAGACCTATCGGCTGCCTTCGATACTGTGAACCATCAGATCCTCCTCTCCACCCTCTCCGAGTTGGGCATCTCCGGCGCGGCCCACGCTTGGATTGCGTCCTACCTGACAGGTCGCTCCTACCAGGTGGCGTGGCGAGAATCTGTCTCCTCACCACGCGCTCACCACTGGTGTCCCCAGGGCTCTGTTCTAGGCCCTCTCCTATTCTCGCTATACACCAAGTCACTTGGCTCTGTCATAACCTCACATGGTCTCTCCTATCATTGCTATGCAGACGACACACAATTAATCTTCTCCTTTCCCCCCTCTGATGACCAGGTGGCGAATCGCATCTCTGCATGTCTGGCAGACATATCAGTGTGGATGACGGATCACCACCTCAAGCTGAACCACGGCAAGATGGAGCTGCTCTTCCTCCCGGGGAAGGACTGCCCGTTCCATGATCTCGCCATCACGGTTGACAACTCCATCGTGTCCTCCTCCCAGAGCGCTAAGAACCTTGGCGTGATCCTGGACAACACCCTTTCGTTCTCAACTAACATCAAGGCGGTGGCCCGTTCCTGTAGGTTCATGCTCTACAACATCCGCAGAGTACGACCCTGCCTCACACAGGAAGCGGCGCAGGTCCTAATCCAGGCACTTGTCATCTCCCGTCTGGATTACTGCAACTCGCTGTTGGCTGGGCTCCCTGCCTGTGCCATTAAACCCCTACAACTCATCCAGAACGCCGCAGCCCGTCTGGTGTTCAACCTTCCCAAGTTCTCTCACGTCACCCCGCTCCTCCGCTCTCTCCACTGGCTTCCAGTTGAAGCTCGCATCCGCTACAAGACCATGGTGCTTGCCTACGGAGCTGTGAGGGGAACGGCACCTCAGTACCTCCAGGCTCTGATCAGGCCCTACACCCAAACAAGGGCACTGCGTTCATCCACCTCTGGCCT
The DNA here is from genome assembly GCF_034236695.1 of Oncorhynchus nerka. Classification (NCBI taxonomy): domain Eukaryota; kingdom Metazoa; phylum Chordata; class Actinopteri; order Salmoniformes; family Salmonidae; genus Oncorhynchus; species Oncorhynchus nerka. Next base: position 29,081,782 of record NC_088413.1, on the reverse strand, counting down.
GCTCGCCTCCCTACCACTGAGGAAGTACAGTTCCCGCTCAGCCCAGTCAAAACTGTTCGCTGCTCTGGCCCCCCAATGGTGGAACAAACTCCCTCACGACGCCAGGACAGCGGAGTCAATCACCACCTTCCGGAGACACCTGAAACCCCACCTCTTTAAGGAATACCTAGGATAGGATAAAGTAATCCTTCTCACCCCCCCCCTTAAAAGACCTAGATGCACTATTGTAAAGTGGCTGTTCCACTGGATGTCATAAGGTGAAAGCACCAATTTGTAAGTCGCTCTGGATAAGAGCGTCTGCTAAATGACTTAAATGTAAATGTAAAATGTGATGTTGTCATGTTGTGCTACTAGAATATTGTGTTGTCATGTTGCTGCCATGTTGTGCTACCAGCATGTTGTGCAACTAGCAGAATATTGTGTTGCTGTCATGTTGTGTTGTGTTGCTGTGTTAGGTCTCTCTTTATGCAGTGTTGTGGTGTCTCTTTTGTCGTGATGTGTGTTTTGTCCTATTCTTTTAAAAATGTTAAAATCCCAGCCCACGTACCCACAGGAGGCTTTTTCCCTCTTGCTAGGCCATCATTATAAATAATCATGTGTTCATAATTGACTTGCCTGGTTAAATAAAGGTTATATAATAATAATAATAATAATAAAGATACTGTGTGGGGCAAATAATAGCCATAGCTTAAGTCTATGTGCTACAGCATGTCCCTTTTTAGTAAATAACATAACTTTTGTGGCTGTATGACTTTGTAGTGTGACTCGCATAACACATTTTTAAGAAGACGAGGTAGCACATTTTAACAATGCAACAGTAACGAATCTAAACGGACAGCGCCGGTGCCAGTAGGGTTGAAAAGTGCATAGCCACATTCATTACGGACTATCACCTCTCGTTAAACGAGCGTACTAGAGTTGACATCCTCGTTAGCGCATCCACGTGGCCCGTTTAGATAACTGCCACAGTTCACTACATGTTTACGCCGTTACCAAGACTGTGTGCTAAACGGCACCCTAGTCCCTACATAATGCACTACTTTGGGTCAAAAGTAGTGCACTATGTAGGGAATTGGGTGCCATTTGAGACGTACACCAACCTAATGGGTTGCTACTGATGCCTCCAGCCAGTTCCAAGACAATCAGTGTCTGGATGTGGGTGATACGATGCTCTGGGTTTTTAGATGAGCGTCCATCCACTCTGACGTCTTCTTGGATTAAGGATTCTTCGTCTTTTTCCGGATGGTGCTTTGAATAACGTATGATGTTGTGATGTATAGTCAATACGTCTGGGTTATTGGTTTTGCTTCTGACCATATACATGGGATGGAGATTTGTACCAGCCTTAGGGTCATTTCTATTGTAGCTTCTACATTGAGTTGGATATTGAATACTAACTATGAAATGCTTTAGTAACATTTTAGATGGACTGTTTTGCATTTTACGACCAATTTGGAACCTGGAATGGGAATTGTTCTGATCTCTTTTTGAAACAACAGACATAGTATGTATGTGTGCAAAGGGATCCACCAGGGTTTTCATTACAATACATACACCCATACGGCACCATCCCACCCCCAGAGACCTGTCCATACTTGAGTTGGCCTGTTCCCTGCCATGTGGTCAGCACAGATGGACCGTTCCATCTCCAGCCACGGGTGACGAGTGGAGGTCCCATCTCATGGACCTGGTGCCTCAGTGGTGACGGTGGATGGGGTGAGAGAGGGAGCAGGTGAGAGTAGAGGAGGAGGAGCGGTGGAGGTGCGGTAGGAAGAGAGGGAGGAAAGGTGGATTTGAGGACAGCACAAGGAGGGAAATGGAGGGGGTGGAGGACGATGAGGACAAGAGGAGCTCTCTCAAGCAGAACTCTCCTGGGAATAAGGCTTCTGTCCAACTCAGGGAACCTTTACCGAACCATACAATAGGCCACCTTTCCATGGAAATCACAAAACTCGTGCAAATGACCTGGCATTCAAAGGTTCCTCAAAGTTATTTCATTGTTAGATACCAGGAATATTGTGGGAGAAGTCGGAGAGAGAATGTTCTGGAGAGGGAATGTTCTGGAGAGAGAATGTTCTGGAGAGAGAATGTTCTGGAGAGTGAATGCTCTGGAGAGAGAATGTTCTGGAGAGGGAATGCTCTGGAGAGGGAATGCTCTGGAGAGGGAATGCTCTGGAGAGGGAATGTTCTGGGAAGACAGTAAATAGTCTTCCTGGACTGAATGTTCACTGCTTGACTTCGCACGAACGGTGCATACAAATTGTTTATAATATCGTCATTCCATATTTAGAAATATCTCATAACATAACAGTATTGTCTATAAGCACTAACTGCTGTTTATGCCTTCATAAATATGAAACTATGTATGATAAACAAAATTGCTGTCAGGCAAACCCCATATAAATTCTAGAATTCAATGTTTGCTCCATTGGCCCCAGGTTTATCATACATAAAACATAACAGAATATGAATCCAGTTTTTCATTTTGTAGGATAATTGTCTTTCGTAGGAGAAAATATAATCTTCCTTGACTGCATGGCAATATGTTATCTAAGGCAAGGTGTGTGTGTGTGTGTGTGTGTGTGTGTGTGTGTGTGTGTGTGTGTGTGTGTGTGTGTGTGTGTGTGTGTGTGTGTGTGTGTGTGTGTGTGTGTGCGGAAACCGTGCCTGGCACAGAAAGTTAATTACAGAGAGCTGACCACTCTCCAGGTTCACTCACTCCGGTGGCAGAGTTGGCTCGTTTGGGATCGTATTCCCATTTAGACGGTTACAAAGGAAACAACTTGTCTTTCATTCAGGCGGATTAGAACAGGGACTCTTATGGAAAATGCCTTTTATTGTTTTTATAACCCCCCATTACGTTACACTTCGTTCTTAGAATATGCGTTGCTATGCAGGATGGGCATGTGTTGCTAGGGTGTTTTGCTTGATTTACCGACATGGTTAATTGAGAAGAAAGTGTCCGCTGTAATGCTAATGACTCTAGTCACACAGAGCGATGGGGGGGAGAAAGGAAGGAGAGAGAACTGACTGGTGGAGGGAGGGAGAGAGGGGGAGAGAGAACTGACTGGTGGAGGGAGGGAGAGAGGGAGAGAGGGAGAGAGGGGGAGAGGGAGAGAGGGGGAGAGGGGGAGAGAGAGGAGAGAGAGAATAAGCAAGAGAAAATGAAGACAGAGGAAGAGAGAGAGAGAGAGAGAGAGGACGCAGAGAGGTAGAATGAAACAGTGTACATACGCACAGACTACTGCACTCTGGTATCTCCCTTCACTCAAAGCGCTTGTACACAAACAAACATAAAAGGCCTGACAGTTGAAATCAACATCCCATTCAGGCTTGATTAGTCACTATAAACAGCATGACATTAGACTGTGGGAGCATCTCGGCCGTGTCCTTCCATGCCCCCCCCCCCACACTTTATCAGCAAGACCCTGATTATAATGAGCTGAATCAAACTACCTCCCTGATTTCTCCATGTTGAATGTGAAAGGTTATTCACTAACTAAGACACGCTCTGTGCTTGAGACATCTGCGGTACGTGTATCTGGAGATGCTAGGATATTGCAAATGGCTTCTGGTTAATTTGCTGGCAATAATCACACACTAGAAGTGCATCTGAAATGGTACCCTATTCCCTAGGCACTCCATTGGGAATAGGGTGCCTTTCAGACACCCTTAGGACTATGGTTATTATAATGGGATAATGAGTAACATTATGGAATGTGATGCCATTCTACTGACATTCCACTGATATTGTTATGTAACTGACACAAATGAATGATGCTGTTATGTGTCATAGGAAAAGGGCTTACAAGCCTTGAACATGTAACCAGATTCATTTCATATATGCTCCCTATATAAACTCACATCTACACCCCAGGATACTTTCACAGCTAGTGTAGTATCACTGTACATATGAATACCTTGTTCATTCATATCAGTCGGTGATGCACTAGTCACACAAAGTCAGTTTGAGACGATACGGTAAACGTTAACTCAGGTCGACAACGTGAGTTGGGCATCTTCTCTCCTGCTCTTTGCCCAGAGTGTTAGAGAACTCGAGACACCGGTGTCACAGGGTGTGTGTGTCACAGAAAATGTGTTCGGACAGGAGCGAAGGCGGGTGGCGTCACGGACACACTGCAGGTACCTGCCACTGCCCGAGCAAACGCCGCCAGAGCAACTGCGGTGCGGCCTGATGGGAAGGCGGGGGGGAATGGGGTCGACACAGAGCGTGGGCGGTCCTCAGAACACCTAGCCCTGTCAGTGACTAGCGACATGCAGCTCCTGAGAGAAGGGCATTGAATGCATAGGTGACACACTGTGTTTATTTCTAATGATACCTTGTTTGTTGGGCCCACTTTTATGATGTAAGAATGTCAGTGGGGTTCTGTCTGGCCCTGTCAGCAACTGGCTACAGCTGCTGAGAGAAGGGAATTGAGTATGTAGAGGTTGCTGCAGTATGTCCACTTCTTTGACAGCACTTCACTTATTCTCTGACGGATGTGACGCAAGATGCCCGTGGTGTTCAGTGGCACTTCACTAGCCTGGTGGGATTGCTGGAAGGTGTGTATTCAGTGGCGCTTCACTAGCCTGGTGGGATTGCTGGAAGGTGTGTGTTCAGTGCTGCTTCACTAGCCTGGTGGGATTGCTGGAAGGTGTTCAGTGCTGCTTCACTAGCCTGGTGGGATTGCTGGAAGGTGTGTGTTCAGTGCTCACTAGCCTTCACAGTGCCGCTTCAGCCTGGTGGGATTGCTGGAAGGTGTGTGTTCAGTGCTGCTTCACTAGCCTGGTGGGATTGCTGGAAGGTGTGTGTTCAGTGCCGCTTCACTAGCCTGGTGGGATTGCTGGAAGGTGTGTATTCAGTGCTGCTTCACTAGCTTCACTAGCCTGGTGGGATTGCTGGAAGGTGTGTGCTGCTGCTGCTTCACTAGCCTGGTGGGATTGCTGGAAGGTGTGTGCAGTGTGTGTTCGTGCCTGCTTCACTTGGTGGGATTGCTGGAAGGTGTGTGTTCAGTGCCGCTTCATTGCTGGAAGGTGTGTGTTCAGTGCTGCTTCACTAGCCTGGTGGGATTGCTGGAAGGTGTGTGTTCAGTGCTGCTTCACTAGCCTGGTGGGATTGCTGGAAGGTGTGTGTTCAGTGCCGCTTCACTAGCCTGGTGGGATTGCTGGAGCCTGGTGGGGGATTGCTGGAAGGTGTTCAGTGCTGCTTCACTAGCCTGGTGGGATTGCTGGAAGGTGTGTGTTCAGTGCCGCTTCACTAGCCTGGTGGGATTGCTGGAAGGTGTGTGTTCAGTGCTGGCCTGGTGGGATTGCACTAGCCTGGTGGGATTGCTGGAAGGTGGTGTGTTCAGTGCCGCTTCACTGGCCTGGTGGGATTGCTGGAAGGTGGAGTGCCGTGCCTGGTGGGATTGCTGGAAGGTGCTGCCGCTTCACTAGCCTGGTGGGATTGCTGGAAGGTGTGTGTTCAGTGCCGCTTCACTAGCCTGGTGGGATTGCTGGAAGGTGTTCAGTGCTGCTTCACTAGCCTGGTGGGATTGCTGGAAGGTGTGTGTTCAGTGGTGGGATTGCTGGAAGGTGTGTGTTCAGTGCTTCACTGGCCTGGTGGGATTGCTGGAAGGTGTGTGTTCAGTGTGGAAGGTGTGTGTTCAGTGGTGGGATTGCTGGAAGGTGTGTGTTCAGTGCCGCTTCACTAGCCTGGTGGGATTGCTGGAAGGTGTTCAGTGCTGCTTCACTAGCCTGGTGGGATTGCTGGAAGGTGGGATTGCTGGAAGGTGTTCAGTGCTGCTTCACTAGCCTGGTGCTGGAAGGTGTGTGTTCAGTGCTGCTTCACTAGCCTGGTGGGATTGCTGGAAGGTGTGTGTTCAGTGCTGCTTCACTAGCCTGGTGGGATTGCTGGAAGGTGTGTGTTCAGTGCTGCTTCACTAGCCTGGTGGGATTGCTGGAAGGTGTGTGTTCAGTGCCGCTTCACTAGCCTGGTGGGATTGCTGGAAGGTGTGTGTTCAGTGCTTCACTAGCCTGGTGGGATTGCTGGAAGGTGTGTGTTCAGTGCCGCTTCACTAGCCTGGTGGGATTGCTGGAAGGTGTGTGTTCAGTGCTGCTTCACTAGCCTGGTGGGATTGCTGGAAGGTGTTCAGTGCTGCTTCACTAGCCTGGTGGGATTGCTGGAAGGTGTTCAGTGCTGCTTCACTAGCCTGGTGGGATTGCTGGAAGGTGTTCAGTGCTGCTTCACTAGCCTGGTGGGATTGCTGGAAGGTGTGTGTTCAGTGCTGCTTCACTAGCCTGGTGGGATTGCTGGAAGGTGTGTGTTCAGTGGTGGGATTGCTGGAAGGTGCTTGGAAGGTGTGTGTTCACTAGCCTGGTGGGATTGCTGGAAGGTGTGTGTTCAGTGCTGCTTCACTAGCCTGGTGGGATTGCTGGAAGGTGTGTGTTCAGTGCTGCTTCACTAGCCTGGTGGGATTGCTGGAAGGTGTGTGTTCAGTGCCGCTTCACTAGCCTGGTGGGATTGCTGGAAGGTGTTCAGTGCTGCTTCACTAGCCTGGTGGGATTGCTGGAAGGTGTGTGTTCAGTGCTGCTTCACTAGCCTGGTGGGATTGCTGGAAGGTGTGTGTTCAGTGCTGCTTCACTGGCCTGGTGGGATTGCTGGAAGGTGTTCAGTGCTGCTTCACTAGCCTGGTGGGATTGCTGGAAGGTGTGTGTTCAGTGCTGCTTCACTAGCCTGGTGGGATTGCTGGAAGGTGTTCAGTGCTGCTTCAGTGCTGGAAGGTGTTCTTCACTAGCCTGGTGGGATTGCTGGAAGGTGTTCAGTGCTGCTCAGTGCTGGGATTGCTGGAAGGTCACTGGCCTGGTGGGATTGCTGGAAGGTGTTCAGTGCTGCTTCACTAGCCTGGTGGGATTGCTGGAAGGTGTGTGTTCAGTGCCGCTTCACTAGCCTGGTGGGATTGCTGGAAGGTGTGTGTTCAGTGACAGTGCTTTGGGGTTGAAGGTGACAGTCAGGGTGTTGAGGGGAGGGGGCCTGATGAAGTAGGTTATTGATTGAGGTGGGGAGGGAGAGTGGCAGATCGTTCAGGAATGAAGGGTTATTGAAAGGGTGGAGCAGAATGGAATGCTCAGTGATGAAGTAGTACTATTGATGGGGGTGGGAGCTGAGGCAGATTACTGATGGGGGTGGGAGCTGAGGCAGATGGCTTTTACTTTCCTCATTTCTGTTGATAGCATTTCGTTTGGCCTAGGGTTGGGGAGGGGGGAACCTCTGTCTGTGCTCAGCTTCACTTTACCTCTCCATTAACCCCCCCACCCACTACTCCACCCTCTAACCTCTCTCCCCTGCTCAGCAACGGCTCTGCTTTCCGTGGCGAGGGAGGGAGGGAGAGAGGGAGGGGAGAGAGTTAATTCCATGCGACAGAATAGTTCTAGTGCATTCTAGGTTTCAGGGCTCCATGGTGCACCTCCATGACGTGATATAAAGAAGAACAGCGTGGCATTGCACGTCTCATTACAGAGATTTAACCTCTAAGCACTGGCAGTGAGAGGGGGGCTATACAGTGCCTTGCGAAAGTATTCGGCCCCCTTGAACTTTGCGACCTTTTGCCACATTTCAGGCTTCAAACATAAAGATATAAAACTGTATTTTTTTGTGAAGAATCAATAACAAGTGGGACACAATCATGAAGTCGAACGACATTTATTGGATATTTCAAACTTTATTAACAAATCAAAAACTGAAAAATTGGGCGTGCAAAATTATTCAGCCCCCTTAAGTTAATACTTTGTAGTGACACCTTTTGCTGTGATTACAGCTGTAAGTCGCTTGGGGTATGTCTCTATCAGTTTTGCACATCGAGAGACTGAAATTTTTTCCCATTCCTCCTTGCAAAACAGCTCGAGCTCAGTGAGGTTGGATGGAGAGCATTTGTGAACAGCAGTTGTCAGTTCTTTCCACAGATTCTCGATTGGATTCAGGTCTGGACTTTGACTTGGCCATTCTAACACCTGGATATGTTTATTTTAGAACCATTCCATTGTAGATTTTGCTTTATGTTTTGGATCATTGTCTTGTTGGAAGACAAATCTCCGTCCCAGTCTCAGGTCTTTTGCAGACTCCATCAGGTTTTCTTCCAGAATGGTCCTGTATTTGGCTCCATCCATCTTCCCATCAATTTTAACCATCTTCCCTGTCCTGCTGAAGAAAAGCAGGCCCAAACCATGATGCTGCCACCACCATGTTTGACAGTGGGGATGGTGTGTTCAGGGTGATGAGCTGTGTTGCTTTTACGCCAAACATAACGTTTTGCATTGTTGCCAAAAAGTTCAATTTTGGTTTCATCTGACCAGAGCACCTTCTTCCACATGTTTGGTGTGTCTCCCAGGTGGCTTGTGGCAAACTTTAAACAACACTTTTTATGGATATCTTTAAGAAATGGCTTTCTTCTTGCCACTCTTCCATAAAGGCCAGATTTGTGCAATATACGACTGATTGTTGTCCTATGGACAGAGTCTCCCACCTCAGCTGTAGATCTCTGCAGTTCATCCAGAGTGATCATGGGCCTCTTGGCTGCATCTCTGATCAGTCTTCTCATTGTATGAGCTGAAAGTTTAGAGGGACGGCCAGGTCTTGGTAGATTTGCAGTGGTCTGATACTCCTTCCATTTCAATATTATCGCTTGCACAGTGCTCCTTGGGATGTTTAAAGCTTGGGAAATCTTTTTGTATCCAAATCCGCCTTTAAACTTCTTCACAACAGTATCTCGGACCTGCCTGGTGTGTTCCTTGTTCTTCATGGTGCTCTCTGCGCTTTTAACGGACCTCTGAGACTATCACAGTGCAGGTGCATTTATACGGAGACTTGATTACACACAGGTGGATTGTATTTATCATCATTAGTCATTTAGGTCAACATTGGATCATTCAGAGATCCTCACTGAACTTCTGGAGAGAGTTTGCTGCACTGAAAGTAAAGGGTCTGAATAATTTTGCATATCCAATTTTTCTGTTTTTGATTTGTTAAAAAAGTTTGAAATATCCAATAAATGTCGTTCCACTTCATGATTGTGTCCCACTTGTTGTTGATTCTTCACAAGAAAATAGTTTTATATCTTTATGTTTGAAGCCTGAAATGTGGCAAAAGGTCGCAAAGTTCAAGGGGGCCGAATACTTTCGCAAGGCACTGTAATTGTGCAGTCTGTCGGCAAGTGTGCTTAGTAAACGGTTAATAGACCCATACATTGTGAGGGTGAGACTAGAGCAAGGGAAATAGTATAGGAAAGACACTGTTCAAGGATATGACTGTTTAAGAAAATACTGTTTAAGGAAAAGACTGTTTAAAAAATCCTTGAGTTAATTGACGCACCCATGCATAAGTCTAAGTAAGGTAATAAAATACCCATCAAAATCCATCAGTTTAAGCTAGAGATATCATGGGCATAGACTACGAATGGAAGTATGGAGGTCATTTTGTGCCAACATAAATAAGAGGTTAAAAATGTGTCCAAAAAACAAATATATATTTCTTAAGTTTTGTTTTATCTCCTAGATATTGGACAGACACTTCAAAACCGTATTTCTTATGTCTTTCTTTCCATTTCTGAATGTGTTGTTCAATGGGCTATAATAGTAAAAGCCCAATTCAATATTTTATCAAATCATTTTTAAATCTGTTTTTATATACTTAAAAGGGGTCCTAAAATTCGGTAAATCGACTGTAGGGGGTTAAAAGGACATATTCATTTTGAGTGGCAGATACAGCAGGTACAGATGTGGTTCATTTGTGACGACTGTACTCAACATATTGTGGCATAATATGTCAACATTGGATATTTAATAAAGGCTGAACTATGAGCAAGCTGTGTAATGTAATCTTGACAACCCCCCCAGCAGTTTTGCTGATAAATCCATATGAAACACTGTTTATTAGCTCCTAACAGCCTATTAACAAATCAGCTCACAGTCATGTCGTCTTCAATATATCAAGTTTTGCATGATGTTCGTAATATTGTCCACTTCGCATCAGGAGAATACCATTTTGTTGTTGCAATCTCCTAGGATGTAGGAGGAAGACCTGGGGGGTGTGTTCAACAACTCTTTCTCTGATTTGTTATTAATGTGGTAACGTTGGGGTTATGTCCCTCTAACTCTCATTTACTGGCATGTGCACACATCACTGGTTTATTCATTAGAATAAATGAACCAGTGCTTGGAAGCTAAGATGGGACACACACACACACACACACAGGATATCCGAACGCACCATCACCTTTGTTACCGCCCCAGCGACTCGAACTCAGACAATAAAATGAAATCCAGCTTACCACGGACTCTAGAATAAGTCCCACAGACCTCACACCACCTGAGCCATTCCCTGTAGACAATCACGTGGAGGCTTCAGTTATACACATCTCATAACAGCTATTATGCTAAAAATGTACAACTCAATAGTCAAGACACACCTAAGCTTCACACCTGAGCCTTTTTCCAATAGACAAGCACACTGAGGCTTCACAGAACCCAACTGTCTATGACTGTACCCTACCCTTCCATACAGAAGTAGTACACATCTTATAACAGCTATGGTTGACATGCTGAACATGTACAACACAAGTCAAGACACATAAGCTTTACAGCTGAGCCCATTCCCTGTAGAGTCCCACATTCAGACTTCATGGAGAGCACCCACACACCAACACTCTGTGATTAACATGCTAAACGTGTACTTACTACAACACGATTCAGACATGCAAATGTGAGAAGTAAAAAGGGCATCATCAGCATTCATCATACCGTGCCTTCAGAAAGTATTCAGACCCCTTGACTTGTTCACATTTTGTTACGTTACAGACTCGTTCTAAAATGGATTAAATAAAAAAAACAGGCTTTTATACATTTTTGCACATTTATAAAAAACAGAAATACCTTATTTACATACGTATTCAGACCCTTTGCTATGAGACTCACCATTGATCATCCTTGAGATGTTTCTACAACTTGATTGAGTCCACCTGTGGCACATTCAATTGATTGGACATGATTTGGAAAGGCACACACGTCTATATAAGGTCCCACAGTTGACAGTGCATTAAAGAGCAAAAATCAAGCCATGAGGTTGAAGGAATTGTCTGTAGAACTCCGAGACAGGATTGTGTTGAGGCACAGATCTGGGCAAGGGGACCAAAACATTTCTGCAACAAGAACCTCCATCATTCTTAAATGGAAGAAGTTTGAAATCACCAAGACTCTTCCTAAAGCTGGCTGGCCGGACAAACAGAACAATCGTGGGAGAAGGGTCTTGGTCAGGGAGGTGATCAAGAACCCGATGGTCACTCTGACAGAGCTCTAGTTACTCTGTGGAGATGGTTGTCCTTCCGGAAGGTTCTCTCATCTCTGCAGCACTCCACCAATCAGACCTTTATGGTAGAGTGGCCAGACGAAAGCCACACCTCAGTAAAAGGCACATGACAGCCCGCTTGGAGTTTGCCAAAAGGCCCCTGATGAAACCAAGATTGAACTATTTTGCCTGAATGCCAAGCATCATGTCTGGAGGAAACCTGACACCATCCATACAGTGAAGCATGGCAGTGGTAGCAACATGCTGTGGAGATGTTTTTCAGTGACATGGACTGGGAGACTAGTCAGGATCAAGGGAAACATTTACAGAGTAAAGTACGGAAAGATCCTTGATGAAAACCTGCTCCACAGTGCTCAGGACCTCAGACTGGGGGGCGAAGGTTCACCTTGCAACAGGACAACAACTTGAAGTACACAGCCAAGACGATGCAGAAGTGGCTTCGGGACAAGTCTCTGAATGTCCTTGAGTGGCCCAGCCAGAGCCCGGACTTGAACCAGATCTAACATCTCTGGAGAGACCTGAAAATAGCTGTGGAGGGAAGCTCCCCATCCAGCCTGACAGAGCTTGAGAGGATCTGCAGAGAAGAATGGGAGAAACTCCCCAAATACAGGCACGCCAAGCTTGTAACGTCATACCCAAGAAGACTTGAGGCTGTAATCTCTGCCAAAGTTGCTTCAACAATGTACAGAGTAAAGGGTCTGAATACTTATGTAAATCTGATATTTCTGTTTTTTATTTGTAATACATTTGCAGTAATTTCTTAACCTGTTTTTGCTTTGTCATTGTGGGGTATTGTGTGTAGATTGTGAGGGGGAAAAACTATTTAATACATGTTGGAATAAGGCTGTAATGTAACAAAATCTGGAACAATTCAAGGGGTCTGAATACTTTCCGAAGGCACCATTTAAGCTTTGTGTTTTGTCTGTTTGTTTGTTTGTTTGTTGGAGGCTTCGCCGTCTTAATACACAAGCCTGTTTGAATTCCTCGAGGCAAATTGGAACAACCCTGTCATAAGGATCAGTCTTTTCTTTTTCTAAACATCTATTTGACTGAATTAAATACATTTTACATTGTATTTTCCTGAATTAAATGCATCATGAAATGTATTAGTATGGGAGATGTAGTTGTTAATGTGATAATGTATTAGTTTGGAAGATGTAGTTGTTAATGTGATAGATATAGTTGTTAATGTGATAGATGTATTAGTATAGGAGATGTAGTTGTTATTGATAATGTATTAGTATGGGAGATGTAGTTTTAATGTGATAGATGTATTAGTATGGGAGATGTAGTTGATCATGTATTTGTAATGAACACGAGGGGAGACAGAGAGCTGGTTTCAAGCACAGGGCGCAGCAGGTGTTTAATGTAAAGGACCACAGGAGGAGGAGGAGACAGGAGGAGGCAGGTAGCTGGGCCCAGGGGCAGGCAGAATGTCATACACAGGGGGTCCAAAAAGGCAACAGTACAGGCAGGGAAAAGGCTAGTAACGTCGTCCGGGAGATCAGGCAATAGGTAGTTAACAGGAAATCCAATAGGCTAAAGTACAGGCAGGAAATAGGCAAAAGGCGCCATTAGTGAGGTAGGCCAAAACTATCATACACGGGACGAGTAAATCACAGGATAAACAGAGCTCTGAATAGAAGTGTGTCAAAAACAAACAATACCCCACAATGATGGGGTGCAAAGAACTGAACTAAATAGTGTGTGATAATGACATACAGGTGTGTGAACAGGTGATCAGAATTCATGTGATTGGGATCTGGAGAGTGAGCTGCGTTCAGGGGATCTAGGTGTTTTAGTGTGAGAGCTGGAAGCAGACGATACAGTACTAGTATCGGAGATGTAGTTGTTAATGTGATAGTGTATACTAATAGTTGTACTTAACCTGCTGTGCACTATCATAATGGATTTAGAACAATGTTATATCAGTGAGATATATCAGTGAGATAGATGCTAAGACATACTATGACTGCTTAAAATTACTTAATATATCCTATAACGGCTATCTACATCATGTCTCCTATACAGATGCAGGATCATAACCTGAGCCAGTTTACTACAAAAGGAAAATAATCCTGCAGCAACGAGAAATGTGAATTATTATGTGGATTATAACTAATGGACATTAAGGAAGGGGTTGATATATTTTTCGTAATGGAAAATCAAGTCTGAAATTTCTAAGTGGAAATTACAAACATCAGAAGCCTTTTTAAACCTCAAATACATTACAAGTTTTAACATTTCCTGCATTGTAGAAAAGTTGTCCTGGAACAGGGCGATCAATTTAAGATCCTACATATGCAGTGTTATGTCAACTGTCATAAGCAAAAGACTTGTTGTGATTAACAGTTGCGTCATGTTAAGCTAGGCTTATTGCCTTTCAGCAACTATGTTATAAGGCATTGTAAGACCATGTTGGTCAGTTGACACTGACAGAGCATCAGTTCTCATTTGAAAAGAGTTTTGAGAAGCTGACACACCACTTAGCAGTCAGCAGAAACAGACTTGAGACAGAGATCCAGCAGGAGACAGCGCTAGCTTTAGGATCGACAGGGAGGGACTCGACAAGGATGACCCTTGTCACCCATTTCTATTTACAAGTTTCCGCAGTCAAGCACAATTAGCCTTAATGTCACATAAATCGCTCTGCAGTGTTCTTTTGTCCGTGAAAGCTGCACTCGGCTAGATACAGTGTACTCCTATAGGCAAAACGACGCAGCAAAGTAAAATGTCAGTGAATGTACACATTTATGGGTGAAGCTGGCAAGAAACGTTCGCGCAAATCCGCCCCCCCAAAGTTGACACGGTCACTTACTTCCATGCCTGTGATCAGCTCAAGGTATTTTAATGAAAATGTTAATCAGTTTGACATAATTCAGAGTATTCCTTTGTCTCTGGAAGGGAGGGAGCAGAGAGAACATATTTACATACTGTAAAACACGCCACCTTATCCTGCACTGTTGCATGCGTGACCAAGGAGAGAGCAGGAGGGCCTCAGCATGACAATGTAAAAAAGGGACTCTGAATTTGGTGCGTGTGTGTCTGTGTGCGTGTGCGGTATTTCTGCCCGACGCACAGGAAGACTCCCGCTGTGCTTTTCTATGTTGAATGAGCGTCTATCTAGGAGGAGGCACATCTGTGGGTGGCGAGGAGGAGTGTGCTGACTCTCCGAGTTGACAGTTTCTCCCTCACCCCCAGGGAGCCGGGAGTGACTCAAATAAAGAGATAAACACACTGCATCTATTAGCTTTCTGATTCTAACTTCACTGCCTCGGAAGGTCAGCCATACAAGAGGGAAGCAGCTATGATGTAACATCCTGCCTGCCTCATTAGAGTCAGTCGCGTAGCAAAACAATGTCTGCTTCTACTCAACTTCTTCACAGGTATTGATGCACAGGGAAAGGTCCAGGGACCAAAGAGGCATATTTATGGTAATTTATGGGTATTTCTGAGTTTCATGTAATGGTTATATGTGCAGTTGTGTTTCAAAAATAATTACATTGTTGGATTCTATCTGGAAATAGAGGTATTGATGCACAGGGGAAAGTTCAGGAAGAAAACAGGGAAAAGGCATATTTGTAGATACTGGGGAAGTCTAGCAGTGTAATAGTTAAAGACATGAAGCTATAGGCTACTTCACTTAAGAGGATATCACATTTATATTTTATATTGTTGGATTCCCAAGTGTTCTTGTTTGGCAAAGCACTTGGCGTGTATTGGTCCCATTAACATAGCGAGCTGTATGAATGCCAAATATGCCCAGTAAGCTAGGAGGAGGTAACCAGGTTGTACTGGATATGGTAGGAAAGGCAAAGTCATAAAATAAGAGTTTGAGGGTTAAATTAATGGATATAAAATGCTACCCTCGAAATCATTCAATTATTAATGTAGAAAACTGGTGATGCAGGATATAAGGTGACTGATATGGAAATGTCCATTGGGTCACAGCTAGACTAGGCTTCATCTACATAGATCAGCATTACTATAGTAATGTATGCCAATTAGCAGACACTTTCAACCAAAGTGACTTATTGTCATGCGTACATACATTTTACGTATGATTGGCCCCGAGAATCAAACCCACAACCTTAGTGGTGCTAGCGCCATGCTCTACCATCCGAGGCATACACACTCGTATAGATATTGGATTATGTTCTATGTCCACTCAGCCAGCACCTTAGACAGCAATCGTTTGTATAAACAAACTAAACCTAACTGCTATTTGTGAAATGATTCAAACAATTATTTCCTATCACTTTCAAGCGTTACTTTTCATATGTTATCATTCTAGGACCCAGAGGCTCGTTCTGTATCTAAACATATTCGCAATCATCACAAATGTTCATCCATGATTTGGTGCAATCACCAGCATATGGTAAAACATGGAATGTGCGAGTTTGTTTGATTGACTCGACCTCTCACCCAACAGAGTTATCCAACAGAGTGTCGTGGCAGGTAGTGTAGTGGTTAGAGAGTTGGGCCAGTATTCAAAAGGTTGATTGTACAAATACCCAATAAATCTGTATATGTGCCCTTGAGCAAGGCACTTAACCTTAATTTACTACAGGGGCGCTGTACTACTATGGCTGACCCTGTAAAACAACACTGCACCTATTTGGTGTATGTGACAAATAAACACTGTTGCATTCACTGATTCAATCTAATAATACCTTTCCAGAAACAAGATTATTTTTGGATTAGGAGGAACCAACCACACACCACATGAGCGAAGGGGGCGATGTAGTGTGAATGTTACCTTGTGCAAATTATGGTAGAGTTCAAATCTCAACGGAGGGGGCTAATCAAGTTCAGGAGGAGTTTAAGGGAAGCTGTGGGTGTTAGATCGCTCCATTGCCCCCTGGGTAAATGTCATGTTAACTTTGCTGTCTTGAACATTCGGCCCCCATACTGTCCAGACAGTCTGCATTATCAACAGTAACATTTAGCCTTTCACAGAGGAGAATGGACAGTCTTTTAATCTGGTAACTCTGGCCTGTGCAGACCAGTTGGCAGGCATCTTCACACTTATTTTCAACCTCTCCTTGTCCCAGTCTGTAATCCCCACGTCTCAAACTGACCACCATCATTCCTGTTCCCTATAACTCTAAGGCTACCTGCCATTATGAAGCGCTTTGAAAGGCTGGTCATGGTACACATCCACTCCATCATCCCAGACACCCTAGACCCACTCCAATTTGCATACAGCCCCAACAGATCTACAGATGATGCAATCTCAATTGCACACCACACTGCCCTCTCCCACCTGGACAAGAGGAATACCTAAGTGAGAATGCTGTTCATCGACTACATCTCGGCCTTCAACACCATAGTGCCATCCAAGCTCTGGACTCGGGAACTGAACACCTCCCTTGGCAACTGGATCCTGGACTTCATGACGGGTTAGCACCAGGTGGTGAAAGTTGTCAACAACACCTCTGCTATGCTGACCCTCAATGTGAGGGCCCCTCAGGGGTGTGTGCTTAGGCCCCTGCTGTACTCCCTGTTTACCCACAACTGTGTGGCCACGATCGACTCCAACTCCCTCATCAAGTTTGTTGACGACACGACGGTGGTAGGCCTGATCACCAAAGGCGATGAGACAGCCTATAGGTAGGATGTCAGGGAACTGGCAGTGTGTTGCCAGGACAACAACCTCCCCCCCAATATCAGTAGGACAAGGGAGCTGAACAATACAACTTCCGGGTTGGAGCGAGCGGTCGCATCCGAGCGCTTCGGTCCGCAGGTAGTATAACTTTTCATTACATTTCATTACATTTCATTATAGTACAACGGTTTGATTTGTCTAATCTTAGCAATTTCTTCTTAGCTAGCTACATAGCCGTCTTTGTATCAAAGATAATTGCGTAATTATCGTATTTCGTCGTCCTAACGTAGTCTACACTGCTATCTGCCCAGCAGCTAGCCAGCTAGCCAGCTAGCAAACGTCCACCGTCTTCCGTATAGCAGCACTGTAAAAACTATTACACTCAACTGAACGACTTGATTAGTGTAGTGTTAGCTAGCTACATAGTTGTCTTTGCTGTCTTCGTATCTAAGATAATTGTGTAGTTTAGAGTGTGTAGTCTTAGAGTGATTATCTTAATTTACCGAGGTTAGCTAGCCAGCTATTTGTCATCCTTAACGTAGGAGACACTGCTAGCTAGCCAACAGCTAGCCAACGTCTACTGAATAGAACTTCCTCACTCAACAACCCGGTCGCATTCCGCTTCGCTCCACAGGTAGTATCACATTTTCATTTCATTTCATTACAGTACAACGGTTTGATTTGTTTGATCGTAGCTAGCTACATAGCTAGCTACATAGCCGTCTTTGTATCAAAGATAATTGTGTAGTCTAGAGCGATTTTCTAGGTTAGCTAGCCAGCTATTGTCGTTCTTTTAACGCAACGTAACGTAATCAACACTGCTAGCTAGCCAGCTAGCCCCCGAATAGCAGCACTGTAGAAACTATCACACTCAACGGAACGACTTGATTAGTGTAGTGCCAACAACGCAGCCACTGCCAGCTAGCCTACAAAGTCAACAACGCAGCCACTGCCAGCTAGCCTACTTCAGCAGTACTGTATCATTTTAATCATTCTAGTCAATAAGATTCTTGCTACGTAAGCTTAACTTTCTGAACATTCGAGACGTGTAGTCCACTTGTCATTCCAATCTCCTTTGCATTAGCGTAGCCTCTTCTGTAGCCTGTCAACTATGTGTCTGTCTATCCCTGTTCTCTCCTCTCTGCACAGACCATACAAACGCTCCACACCGCGTGGCCGCGGCCACCCTAATCTGGTGGTCCCAGCGCGCACGACCCACGTGGAGTTCCAGGTCTCCGGTAGCCTCTGGAACTGCCGATCTGCGGCCAACAAGGCAGAGTTCATCTCAGCCTATGCCTCCCTCCAGTCCCTCGACTTCTTGGCACTGACGGAAACATGGATCACCACAGATAACACTGCTACTCCTACTGCTCTCTCTTCGTCCGCCCACGTGTTCTCGCACACCCGAGAGCTTCTGGTCAGCGGGGTGGTGGCACCGGGATCCTCATCTCTCCCAAGTGGTCATTCTCTCTTTCTCCCCTTACCCATCTGTCTATCGCCTCCTTTGAATTCCATGCTGTCACAGTTACCAGCCCTTTCAAGCTTAACATCCTTATCATTTATCGCCCTCCAGGTTCCCTCGGAGAGTTCATCAATGAGCTTGATGCCTTGATAAGCTCCTTTCCTGAGGACGGCTCACCTCTCACAGTTCTGGGCGACTTTAATCTCCCCATGTCTACCTTTGACTCATTCCTCTCTGCCTCTTTCTTTCCACTCCTCTCCTCTTTTGACCTCACCCTCTCACCTTCCCCCTACTCACAAGGCAGGCAATACGCTCGACCTCATCTTTACTAGATGCTGTTCTTCCACTAACCTCACTGCAACTCCCCTCCAAGTCTCCGACCACTACCTTCCATCACTTCCCACACTGCCCCTACTCGGATGGTATCGCGCCGTCACAACCTTCGCTCTCTCTCCCCCGCTACTCTCTCCTCTTCCATCCTATCATCTCTTCCCTCTGCTCAAACCTTCTCCAACCTATCTCCTGATTCTGCCTCCTCAACCCTCCTCTCCTCCCTTTCTGCATCCTTTGACTCTCTATGTCCCCTATCCTCCAGGCCGGCTCGGTCCTCCCCTCCCGCTCCGTGGCTCGACGACTCATTGCGAGCTCACAGAATAGGGCTCCGGGCAGCCGAGCGGAAATGGAGGAAAACTCGCCTCGCTGCGGACCTGCCATCCTTTCACTCCCTCCTCTCTACATTTTCCTCTTCTGTCTCTGCTGCTAAAGCCACTTTCTACCACTCTAAATTCCAAGCATCTGCCTCTAACCCTAGGAAGCTCTTTGCCACCTTCTCCTCCCTCCTGAATCCTCCTCCCCCTCCCCCCCCCCTCCTCCCTCTCTGCAGATGACTTCGTCAACCATTTTGAAAAGAAGGTCGACGACATCCGATCCTCGTTTGCTAAGTCAAACGACACCGCTGGTTCTGCTCACACTGCCCTACCCTGTGCTCTGACCTCTTTCTTCCCTCTCTCTTCAGATGAAATCTCGCGTCTTGTGACGGCCGGCCGCCCAACAACCTGCCCGCTTGACCCTATCCCCTCCTCTCTTCTCCAGACCATTTCCGGAGACCTTCTCCCTTACCTCACCTCGCTCATCAACTCATCCCTGACCGCTGGCTACGTCCCTTCCGTCTTCAAGAGAGCGAGAGTTGCACCCCTTCTGAAAAAACCTACACTCGATCCCTCCGATGTCAACAACTACAGACCAGTATCCCTTCTTTCTTTTCTCTCCAAAACTCTTGAACGTGCCGCCCTTGGCCAGCTCTCCCGCTATCTATCTCAGAATGACCTTCTTGATCCAAATCAGTCAGGTTTCAAGACTAGTCATTCAACTGAGACTGCTCTTCTCTGTATCACGGAGGCGCTCCGCACTGCTAAAGCTAACTCTCTCTCCTCTGCTCTCATCCTTCTAGACCTATCGGCTGCCTTCGATACTGTGAACCATCAGATCCTCCTCTCCACCCTCTCCGAGCTGGGCATCTCCGGCGCCCCACGCTGGATTGCGTCCTACCTGACAGGTCGCTCCTACCAGGTGGCGTGGCGAGAATCTGTCTCCTCACCACGCGCTCTCACCACTGGCGTCTCCCAGGGCTCTGTTCTAGGCCCTCTCCTATTCTCGCTATACACCAAGTCACTTGGCTCTGTCATAACCTCACATGGTCTCTCCTATCATTGCTATGCAGACGACACACAATTAATCTTCTCCTTTCCCCCTTCTGATGACCAGGTGGCGAATCGCATCTCTGCATGTCTGGCAGACATATCAGTGTGGATGATGGATCACCACCTCAAGCTGAACCTCGGCAAGACGGAGCTGCTCTTCCTCCCAGGGAAGGACTGCCCGTTCCATGATCTCGCCATCACGGTTGACAACTCCATTGTGTCCTCCTCCCAGAGCGCTAAGAACCTTGGCGTGATCCTGGACAACACCCTGTCGTTCTCAACTAACATCAAGGCGGTGGCCCGTTCCTGTAGGTTCACGCTCTACAACATCCGCAGAGTACGACCCTGCCTCACACAGGAAGCGGCGCAGGTCCTAATCCAGGCACTTGTCATCTCCCGTCTGGATTACTGCAACTCGCTGTTGGCTGGGCTCCCTGCCTGTGCCATTAAACCCCTACAACTCATCCAGAACGCCGCAGCCCGTCTGGTATTCAACCTTCCCAAGTTCTCTCACGTCACCCCGCTCCTCCGCTCTCTCCACTGGCTTCCAGTTGAAGCTCGCATCCGCTACAAGACCATGGTGCTTGCCTACGGAGCTGTGAGGGGAACGGCACCTCAGTACCTCCAGGCTCTGATCAGGCCCTACACCCAAACAAGGGCACTGCGTTCATCCACCTCTGGCCTGCTCGCCTCCCTACCACTGAGGAAGTACAGTTCCCGCGCAGCCCAGTCAAAACTGTTCGCTGCTCTGGCCCCCCAATGGTGGAACAAACTCCCTCACGACGCCAGGACAGCGGAGTCAATCACCACCTTCCGGAGACACCTGAAACCCCACCTCTTTAAGGAATACCTAGGATAGGATAAAGTAATCCTTCTCACCCCCTTAAAAGATTTAGATGCACTATTGTAAAGTGGCTGTTCCACTGGATGTCTTAAGGTGAACGCACCAATTTGTAAGTCGCTCTGGATAAGAGCGTCTGCTAAATGACTTAAATGGAAATGGAAATTGTGGACTACAGGAAACCAGAGGGGTGCACACCCTCATCCACATCTATGGGGCCGCAGCAGAGCGGGTCAAGAGCTTCAAGTTCCTGGGTGTCCACATCACTGAGAACTTAACATGGTCACACCAGAACAGTTGTGAACAAGGCACGGCAAAGCCTCTTCTCCCTCAGGAGGCTGAATTGACTTGGCATGGCAACTGCACCACCCTCGACCAGAAGGCCTCACATAGGGTGGTGCAGACGGCCCAGCGCAACACTGGGGGCGAGTGCCCAGCCATCCAGGACGCACATGCCAGGCGGTGTTTGAGAAAGTCCGAAACATTTCCAAAGACTTCAACTACCCTGGACATGGACTGCTCTCCATGTTCCCATCCGGCGATATCGGTGCTTCAAGGCTAACAGACTCCGAAACAGCTTCTAAACCCTGGCCATAAGACTGTTAAATGGCTAACAACTACTGCTCTCCCTCTCCCACAGACTATCCACACGGACTCTATGCCCATCCACAGGTCTCTACCCACTCAGACACCTACGCTGCTGCTAAAATCATTATTGATTAGATGTTACTCCATTATGCTGCTGTCTATTGATTACTATTGATCTATTTATCCTGCTAATTTTCACTCTTACTCCTGTTTACATGTGTTTATATAGTACAAGTATTTATATATTCCTACTACCAGTCACTTTTCAGCCCTGTTTACATGTACATCCTACTACCAGTCACTTTTTATGTATAAACCACTTTAGTATCCCTGCATATTGAATAAGTTACTGGCAATGACCGGTATATACACTGCCTTGCAAAGTATTCATCTCCATTGGTGTTTTTCCAATTTTGTTGCATTACAACTTGTAATTTAAATGGATTTTTATTTGGATTTCATGTAATGGACATACACAAAATAGTCCAAATTGGTGAAGTGAAATGAAGTAAAGTACTTGTTTTCCAAATAGTCATGCATATGTATTCACCCCCTTTGCTATGAAGCCCCTAAATAAGATCTGGTGCAACCAATTACTTTCAGATGTTACATAATGAGTTAAATGAAGTCCCCCTGTGTGCAATCTAAGTGTCACATGATCTGTCACATGATCTCAGGATATATACACCTGTTCTGAAAGGCCCCAGAGTCTGCAACACCACTAAGCAAGGGGCACCACCAAGCAAGCGGCACCATGAAGACCAAGGAGCTCTCCAAACAGGTCAGGGACAAAGCTGGGGAGAAGTACAAATCAGGGTTGGGTTATAAAAACATGTCCGAAACTTTGAACATCCCACAGAGCACCATTAAATCTATTATTAAAAAATGGAAAGAATATGGCACCACAACAAACCTGCCAAGAGAGGGCCACTCACCAAAACTCACGGACCAGGCATGGAGGGCATTAATCAGAGAGGCAACAAAGAGACCAAAGATAACCCTGAAGGAGCTGCAAAGCTTCACAGCAGAGATTGGAGTATCGGAAGAGGGCTTTATGAAAGAGTGTCCAGAAAAAAATAAGCAAACACGTTTGGTGTTCGCCAAAAGGCGTGTGGGAGACTCCCCAAACATATGGAAGAAGGTTCTCTGGTCAGATGAGACTAAAATGTAACTTTTTTGGCCATCAAGGAAAACGCTATGTCTGGTGCAAACCCAACACCTCTCATCACCAGGAGAACACAATGTTTTTCATCGGCAGGGACTGGGAAACTGGTCAGAATTGAAGGAATGAGAGATGGCATTAAATACAGAGAAATTATTGAGGGAAACCTGTTTCAGTCTTCCAGAGATTTCAGACTGGGATGAAGGTTCACCTTCCAGCAGGACAATGACCCTAAGCATACTGATAAAGCAACACTCGAGTGGTTTAACCTCTTCAACCTATGGGGGCGCTATGTCATTATTGGATAAAAAGACGTGCCCGTTTTAAGCGCAATATTCTGTCACGAAAAGATGCTTGACTATGCATGGAATTGACAGCCTTGGAAAGACAAAACTCTGACGTTTCCAAAACTGCAAAGATATTATCTGTGAGTGCCCCAGAACTAATGCTACAGGCGAAACCAAGATGAAGTTTCATACTGGAAATGCCCCAGATTCTGAAGGCGCTGTGTTCCAATGTCTCCTTATATGGCTGTCAATGCGCCAGGAATGAGCCTGCCCTTTGTGTCGTTTCTCCAAGGTGTCTGCAGCATTGTGACGTGTTTGTAGGCATATCATTGGAAGATTGACCATAAGAGACTACATTTACCTGGTGTCCCGCCCGGTGTCCTGTGTCGAAATTATTGCGTGATCTGTAGGTCCATGCGCATTCCATTTCTTCAGAAGAGAAAGTCAACTGCCATGAAGGATTTTATCGTCGATAGATATGTGAAAAACACCTTGAGGATTGATTCTAAACATCGGTTTGCCATGTTTCTGTCGATATTATGGAGTTAATTTGGAAAAAAGGTCGCGTTTTTATGACTTAATATATATATATATATATATATTATTATTATTCTTTTTTTTCCTTACCCAAACGTGATGAACAAAACGGAGCGATTAGTCGACACAAATAATATTTTTTTGTAAAACGGAACATTTGCTATCTAACTGAGTCTCCTCATTGAAAACATCTGAAGTTCTTCAAAGGTAAATGATTTTATTTGAATCCTTTTCTGGTTTTTGTGAAAATGTTGCATGCTGAAAGACAGGCATAATCTGAATGCTAACAAATGCTTGTTTAGCTATGGTTCAAATATTTTGAAAATCTGAGATGACAGTGTTGTTAACTAAACTTGAGAGCAAATAGATTAATTTCATTTCATTTGCTTTTCATAGTTAACATTGTGTTATGCTAATGAGCATAGATTTACAAATGCTGGATGTTTTGCAATGGTTGAGAAAACATATTTTGTCCTAAACAAATAATCTTTCAGGAAAAACTGAACATTTGCTATCTGAGAGTCTCCTCAAAAACAAAGTTCTTCAAAGGTAAATTATTTTATTTGAATGCTTTTCTGGTTTTTGTGAAAATGTTGCCTGCTGAATGCAAAATGCTAGAAATGCTAAGCTATCAATACTGTTACACAAATGCTTGTTTTGCAATGGTTGAGAAGCATATTTTGAAAATCTGAGATGACAGTGTTGTTAACAAAAGGCTAAGCTTGAGAGCAAATAGATTAATTTCATTTCATTTGCGATTTTCATGAATAGTTAACGTTGCGTTATGGTAATGAGCTTGAGGCTGTAGTCACGATACCGGATCCGGGATGGCTCGACGCAAGAAGTTAAGGGAAAACATTTAAATGGAATGGCCTAGTCAAAGCCCAGACCTCAATCCAACTGAGAATCTGTGGTGTGACTTAAAGATTGCTGTACACCAGCGGAACCCATCCAACTTGAAGGAGCTGGAGCAGTTTTGCCTTGAAGAATGGGCAAAAATCCCAGTGGCTAGATGTGCCAAGCTTATAGAGACATACCCCAAGAGACTTGCAGCTGTAATTGCTGCAAAAGGTGGCTCTACAAAGTATTGTCTTATTTCTTGTTTGTTTCACAATAAAACATATTTTGCATGTTGTGTAAATCAAATGATACAAACCCCCCAAAAATCTATTTTAATTCCAGGTTGTAAGGCAACAAAATAGGAATAGTGCCAAGGGGGATGAATACTTTGGCAAGCCACTGTACAGTACTTGGATTCTCTTTGTAGTTCTTGTGTGGTTTTTATTCTTATTTACATGTTTTATTCTATTTTCTATATAATCCCTGCATTGTTTGGAAGACCTCAGAAGGTAAGAATGTCACTGTACACCGGTTTTGTCCTGTGCACGTGGTGAATAACGTTTGAAACATTGTTAAGTCTAGTCTGTTATCTCTAACCTGTTTATTTTTTCACCGCAGAGAAGGGAAAGTAATTTAATCTTGCCTGGTTTATCTAGGCTGGTTTCTCACTGAGGAGAATGGAGGTTTCTTTTTGTGGTCATTAGAGAGATCACAAGCCGGGCTGTCAGATTAAATCCTGCAGTGCAGGACATCACAGGGAACGTTTGAGAAGCTGTGACTTAAAAGGCCAATACAATGCCAGAGGGCAATGGGACAACCAGAAAGAAAAAAAGATTTTACCTGTCTTGAGCAAAGACATGCACCAGTAAGTGAAATGGAAGTGCCTGCAACTGCCTGAAGGATTTTCTGGGTTTACTGTGTCTTAGTCAAATCTAAAATCTACACATTTTGTAAGAAGAAATAGAGAACAAACATGCACGCGCATACACACACACTCACGTACACACAGACACACACACTCACGTACACACACACACATATATACACACACACACACTCACGTACACACAGACACACACACACACTCACGTACACACACACACATATATATACACACACACACACACACTCACGTACACACACATACACAAACACACTCACGTACAGACACACACACATGCATATACACACACACTCACGTAGACACACAAACACACGCGGCCGCAGTCAAGCCTAGTAGACGTTCAAATCAATACGGCGGCTATATGAAAAGGCTAAGTATAAAAGTACAATGAACATTTCCAAAATGTCACCCTGTTGATGGTAATACATCACGTCGACAGATTACAACCAAGTCTAAATTGAAGAGGTGTAGAGGGCAATGATCAGCCACCATAGGTAATGCTAATATGGGAACCGGCTCAGTCTGCATACTATCATTTTTTACTATCACTTTGGTACTAATTTCAGATCCTTGAGGTCATTTTTCAAAACTCTAGACACAAAACTCACAACCGATGATCAAAATGCACATTTTTTCAAAACTCGTAACACTTTTTCCAATTTCTTGGATACAATGCACACGAAGCTAAGATAATTTGTTCATTGAACTAAAATCACCTGTTCAAAATTACTTAACATCAAAGTATTACCATTTCAAAGAGATGACTGTTTATCCATTTCATTACAATGATTACAATGATCTAACTATCAATTGATACAACTGCTCGAAATGATAAGTAACTGTTGCATTACTCTTAATGCATAGTTTTATGGAAACTGACAAACAATACTCTATGTTTAGATCATGAAAGTTTCAGGATAACGGGATCCATTGACACCAGTTACCGTGGAACATGAACCAATTGGACTACATTATCTATGGATGTAATAGTTCATCATTCTTTATATCAGACACTGTTTCTATGGTCCCATGTACCACTTTTCCAAACCATGTTTTCAGATTTGACATTACTGTACACTCACCGGCATCTTTATTAGGTACAACTATCTAGTACTGGGTAGGACCCCCTTTTGCCTCCACAACAGCCTGAATTATTAATGATGTTGCACGTTAACAGATGCCCTTCTGCACACCTCTGTTTTAAACGGCTGTTATTTGAGCATTTGTGGCCTTTCTGTTAGCTTGAATGAATCTGGACATTCTCCTCTGACCTCTCTCATTAACAAGGTGTTTTTGCCCACACAACTGCCGCTCACTGAATGTGTTTTGTTTATCGCACCATTCTCTGTAAACTCTAGAGACTGTAGTGTGTAAAAATCCCAGGAAGGCAGCTGTTTCTGAGATGCTGGAACCACCATGTGTAGCACCAACAATCATACCACGGTCAAAGTTACTTAGATTACGCATCTTGCCCGTTCTAATGTTTGGTCGAACAACA
The DNA here is from genome assembly GCF_034236695.1 of Oncorhynchus nerka. Taxonomy (NCBI): domain Eukaryota; kingdom Metazoa; phylum Chordata; class Actinopteri; order Salmoniformes; family Salmonidae; genus Oncorhynchus; species Oncorhynchus nerka. The sequence continues at coordinate 29,055,017 of NC_088413.1, read as the reverse complement.
ACTAAAGCTCTTTACTCTATATGCTCTATATATTGAGTTGCAGGCAGCCACATGATTTGCTGTTTGAAGGAGCAGGCTATTTGCCTTAACATGCAGATGTACCTAATAAAGTGGCCGGTTAATGTATGTATTCAGGTCCTTGTCATTGCTTTTCCAATACTGCCAGCTCGTTACTGATGATTGATTTCACATTTTGGTATGAGTATATAGTGAAATGAGCGTTATCCACCTACAACAACATAGCGATAACATGGAGCCGGCAGGTGATCCAGGTCACAATGGAGGTCAATCAGTGGGAGGAGGAAGACGAGGAAGACGTGGTGATCAAAGGAAGGGCAGGGGACAAGCAGCCCTTCTGAGAGGTGGTCGTGGGCCTCGTTTGAGAGGTATGGGGGAATGTGGTGGTAGAGGACAAGGCCACGGACCAAGACAGCGGCAGCAACAGCAAAGAGTGTCCAATGAAATCTGAGCAATAGTTGTAGACCATGTAGTAAATCATGGCAGGAGAATGACTGAGGCAGCTACAATGATTCAACCAAACCTCAGATGATCAACCGTGTCCTCAATCATCAGAACTTTCTGCAATGAGAACCGGTAAGTCTTCAGCGTGCACTAAACATTAGGCAACTCTCAATTAACAAATGACTGTATCCTGCATGCCAATGTTTACCACAGAGTAGGTGATGTGACTAAATGTGCTGTTACTGTCATTTTCCTTGCAGAATTGAGACTAGGCCACATAGAGGAGGCGGAGGCAAAATTCTGACTGACCAACAAGAGCTGGCTGTGGTCAATTTGGTTCAGGCCAGAAATTATGTTACAGAAATTCGACAGCACATCTTGGACAATGACGACATGTTCAACAATGTGGAAACCATAAGTTTGCCGACTATTGCACTCATGCTGAAAAGGCACCAGGTGTCTCTAAAACAGCTATACCGTGTGCCTTTTGAAAGAAATGCAGATAGAGTCAAGCAACTGAGGACTGAGTATGTTCAGGTATGTTCAGTTTCAAGATGCCTGTTGTGAAATATTCCCCCATAATTCTACATCATTGTAATCAGTCATTCTCTTTCCAAAATGTATTTTTAGAGGGTGTTGGAGCTGGATGCTGACGAAAACCATCACAAATTCCAATTTTTGGATGGCAGGCTTCAACCTGGCCAAGACAAGGAGGAGAGGTCGGAATTTAATTGGTGGAAGGTATATGATAGGCGCCCTCACGAACAAGCCACCCTTCTCCAGGCCATGGATGACGCATGCAATGACATCACGGCAGACCAGTGTCAGGCCTGGATTCGCCCGAAGATTCTTCCCAAGATATTTGGCTAATGAAAACCTCCATTGTGATGTGGATGAGAACCTGTGGCCACATCCACAAGACAAGGTTGATTGAAATATAGAAGTACAGTAATCAATCATTTGTTTTTTACAGCAAGCCAAGTGATGAACACGCAGTTTTTTTCTGTTTTGTAGCTAATCATTTTTTGCTATGATTCAAAGAAACCTATGTTGTGATTTTATTTTGTTCAATGATTCCACTGTGTCTGTAGTATTCCCTTTACTAGTCCTTTTACGGTGATGTATTTATGTGTAGTACCATTATGAAACATGTATCACAGATTTTGAACTACAATATTTAATGATTGAACGAACAACGACACAGTGACACTATCGGTATCTGGTGTGTGGAGGATCTAAATGAATGTTCCTATGGTATTTCATGATTAATGAGTTATTTGAACCAATGATTCTGCAAGTGCAAGGTTTCTTTAAAGATATGAATGCACAATGCAATGTTTTGAACATTGGGACAGCCTGTGTTACAAGTGATGACCGTTATGAGTTTTGTGTCTTGAGTTTTGAGAAATGACCACAAGGTTCTGAAATTTGTGCCAAAGTGATATTAAAAAACGGTAACTAGGCCATTAGCGCCGGGATAATCACCGGGATAATCACATGATTGATTCGAGGTAAACAAATCATTATTTTTGATATTGTTCAAGAACCAATGAGTATCATTAATTAAATGATCAAAACTGTCTGAGGCCTTGATTTATTGAAGTTGAAGTCGGATGTTTACAAACACTGAGGTTGGAGTCATTAACACTCGTTTCTCAACCACTCCACAAGTTTCTCGTTAACAAACTATAGTTTTGGCAAGTCAGTTAGGACATCTACTTTGTCCATGACACAAGTCATTTTTCCAACAATTGTTTACAGACAGATTATTTTACTTATAATTCACTGTATCACAATTCCAGTGTGTCAAAAGTTTACACACACAAAGTTGACTGTGCCTTTAAACAGTGTGGAAAATTCCAAGAAATTATGTCATGGCTTTAGACGTTTCTGATAGGCTAATTGGCATAATTTGAGACAATTGGAGGTGTACCTATGGATGCATTTCAAGGCCTACCTTCAAACTCAGTGCCTCTTTGCTTGACATCATGGGAAAATGAAAAGAAATCGGCCAAGACCTCAGATTTTTTTTTTAAGACCTCCACAAGTCTGGTTCATCCTTGGGAACAATTTTCAAATGCCTGAAAGTACCACGTTCATCTTTACAAACGATAGTACGCAAGTATAAACATCATGGGACCACGCAGCCATCATACCGCTCAGGGAGGAGACGTGACCTGTCTCCTAGAGATGAACGTACTTTGGTGTGAAAAGTGCAAATCAGTCCCAGAACAACAGCAAAGGACCTTGTGAAGATCAGCAAGGAAGAAGCCACTGCTCCAAAACCGCCATAAAAAAGCCAGACTACGGTTTGCAACTGCACATGGGGACAAAGATGGTACTTTTTGGAGAAATGTCCTCTGGTCTGATGAAACATAAATAGAACTGTTTGGCCATAATGACCGTTGTTATGTTTGGAGGAAAAAGGGGCTGTCACATCCTGACCTTAGTTCCTTTTTTATGTCTCTATTTTAGTTTGGTCAGGGCATTCTATGTTTTTGTTCTATGTTTTTGTATTTCTGTGTTTGGCCTGGTATGGTTCCCAATCAGAGGCAGCTGTCTATCGTTGTCTCTGATTGAGAACCAGTAGCTTGTTCCCACCATGGGTTTTGTGGGTAGTTATTTTCTGTTTAGTGTGTTTTGCACCTGACAGAGCTGTTTCGGTTGTTCTTTTGTTGCTTGTTTGATAGTGTTCAGTTTTACCATTAAAATGATGAACACTTACCACGCTGCACCTTGGTCCTCACCTTCTTCCACCAACGGCCATTACAGGTGGAGGCTTGCAAACCAAAGAACACCATCCCAACCCGTGAAGCACGAGGGGTAGCAGAAACATGTTGTGGGGGTACTTGGCTGCCGGAGGGACTGGTGCGCTTCACAAAATAGATGTCATAATGGGATAGGAAAATCATGTGGATATATTGAAGCAACATCTCAAGACATCAGTCAGGAAGTTAAAGCTTGGTTGCAAATGGGTCTTACATATGGGCAATGACCCCAAGCATACTTCCAAAGTTGTGACAAAATGGCTTAAGGACAACAAAGTCAAGGTGTTTGAGTGGCCATCACAAGACCTGACCTCAATCCTGTAGAACATTTGTGGGCAGAACTGTGCAAGCGTGTGCGAGCAAGGAGGCCTACACACCTGACTCAGTTACACCAGCTCTGTCAGGAGGAATGGGCCAAAATTCACCCAACTTATTGTGGGAAGCTAATGGACGGCTACCCGAAACATTTGACCCAAGTTAAACAGTTTAAAGGCAATGCTACCAAATACTAATTGAGTGTATGTAAACTTTTGACCCACTGGGAATGTGATGAAAGAAATAAAAGCTTAAATACATCATTCTCTCTACTATTATTCTGACATTTCACATTCTTAAAATAAAGTGGTGATCCTCAATGACCTACGACAGGGCATTCTTACAGGGCAGGATTACATGTCAGCAATTGTGAAAAAACTGAGTTTAAATGTATCAGGCTAACTATTAAATGTATCAGGCTAAACTTCCGACTTCAACTGTGTGTGTGTATGTATATATATATATATATATATATATATATATATATATATATATATATATATATATATATAGATTTGTTGATTGTTAACAAATCAGTAACTTTGTTTTAATACAACGACAAAAAACATGACCATGCAATTTCATATATGTTATAGTCTAGGAAAGATGAAGACTGAAGAAGGAGGTATTGATGAATGATGAAAACACTTAACAACAACAACAGCACATGTCCGGTTCGCTGGTGCCTGGTTCCTAGGGAATGAGAAGTACTGTACCAAGTTGACTGTGTGTGTGTGTGTGTGTGCGTGCGTGCGTGCGTGTGTGTGAGAGCGAGGGAGCCGAGGTAGAGTAATACAGTTATGCTGCCAGTGTTGTTTTAATGTAGACATTACTATGGGAGAAGGCAGGTGTCGAGAGGTGTCGAGAGGTGTCGAGCGAACGGCAGGACGCAGGACAGTTGGGGCCCCTCAATAAACTTCACCATGGTTACAGACATGTCGTTAAACCTGATGTCATCCATATATTCATGTCCCCTGGCCCTAATAACATCTTAATGTGTTTGTATACCAGCATAATAACAGTCCTGGTACCAAGGTATGCATTCACATCATGTGAAAACCCAGAAAACAGTTTGGATTTACACTAGAACAGATTGTGATGTTGCTAATCAATAAAGGGTTTATCAGTCAAGTGATATTGGGTGGCCTACAGTATGTTACCACTGGGTTTCATAACGATGACATCACTTTTTCTGGTTAGTTATTTTTAAACATAGGGTGTAGCATCATATCAGTGCATAGCCATTTACAGCAACAACCCTTCTGTAACTAGCATGTAGCTACACTGGTATTCACAAACACTCCTTCTCTATGACAGCAGGAGGAGAGTGGGGATAGCATCATGCTGTCTACTACAGCACTTTAAATGGAACCCCTCCCTGCCCCGACCGGAGACGGTACAGTAAACTATAGAGAGAATCCCTCCCTGCCCCATCTGTCTACTACAGCACTTTAAACGGAACCCCTCCCTGCCCCGACCGGAGACGGTACAGTAAACTATAGAGAGAATCCCTCCCTGCCCCGACCGGAGACGGTACAGTAAACTATAGAGAGAATCCCTCCCTGCCCCGTCTGTCTACTACAGCACTTTAAATGGAACCCCTCCCTGCCCCGACCGGAAACGGTACAGTAAACTGGAGAGAGAACCCCTCCCTGTCCCAACCAGAGATGGTACAGTAGACAAGAGATGGATAGGAAATAAGATGGCGGCTGAGATGGTATCACTGGTTAGTGCCATAACTATCGGTCACCTTGGATGATGTGTAACTACTATGGTTAATATAATAACATTCTGTGGACTTTCTAATGACTTCTCTATCTTTGATTATATCTCCTACTGTACTGTACTGTGTTCCTGACTATCATAACACACACTGAGGTACCCTGCTGTTGTATTTTTTACAGAAATGTCTCTTTCAATTAAGTAGAAGAACACCAGCAAGAGGAGTCAAGCCTGTTGATCACAGAAAAGTTATAGATTGAGAGAAGAAGAAAACAAAATCACAAATATGGAGAGAAGAAGAAAACAAAATCACAAAGATGGAGAGAAGAAGAAAACAAAATCACAAAGATGGAGAGAAGAAGAAAACAAAATCACAAAGATGGAGAGAAGAAGAAAACAAAATCACAAAGATGGAGAGAAGAAGAAAACAAAATGACAAAGATGGAGAGAAGAAGAAAACAAAATCACAAAGATGGAGAGAAGAAGAAAACAAAATCACAAAGATGGAGAGAAGAAGAAAACAAAATGACAAAGATGGACAGTAGAAGAAATAAAAGACTAGAGTTGGCTGGGAAACTTTACAACATCGCAAGATTAGAGGGAGCTAACTCTTCCGACAGACAACCCACTGGGCACAGATGTCAATTCAACGTCTATTCCAAGTTGTTTCCACCAGTGTGTGCCCAGTGGGAAGTGTGTGATTTCCGATATTGAAGTACTGTGTAGGTCTAGAAGTAAACGCACGGGGACATGTTATTTTTGTCTGTGAGAGATGCAGCTGGCGGTTTGGCTGTATGCATGTCTCCGGCCCTGTCTGTGCCAAATGGTGTGTATGAAAACGCGGGTAGTGTTTTCAGACACAAATTCATGACCAAATTTCAGCAGCAACTGGACTGCAGAACGGCTGGACGTCACTGTGAGGATGAAGAATAGACGCCAGCCCTGGAAAAGGAACAACCGGAGCGCCTCCGTCGTCGGAAAGAAAAGAGGTACAAGGCCCATTAGTCTGATATCATGACTCTTTTCAACTCAGAAAGTGTGTGTGTGTGTGTGTGTACACGCCGAGCAAAATGCACAGAGAGATAGAAGTCTAGCAGTTAGCAGCGCATTGTTACGTCATCACCCTCTGGGGGGAGAGTGGATGAATTAGCTGTTATAACAGCATGCATTATTTAGTATGTGCACCACAGAGTGACACCAAGCAAGAGTTCTGCTTCACTGGAGCACAGAAGTCTGGTCAGTCCCAAACTTTAGACACGTTTCTTCCCCACTGATGTTAACAATCAAACAAACTGGAGCGTCTGTTTAGTGGTGGAATTACCGCAGCAGCAACAAACACTAGTTCTGCTCTTTGACGACAACCGCGACTGAAGCTATTTCTGTTTCTAGTGTGCACTCCTAACTTTACCTTCCAGTTGAACTACTGTACCTTCTAAAAATGACTGCAAAATTCTGAGTGAGAATGTACTGTATCTCGGGAGAAGGAGTAGTCTTTGGTGATAGGCCTATGTGGCTAGGACTCACAATTTTGCCTGAAATGTGCAGTGGGCTATCTCTGAGAAAGCTGTTAAAGAGGCAGTGTTAATAAAACTGTAAATGCGAATGCAGCTCACCGGGGTGATAGTACAGTGTTGCCGAATTGTTCAAAGGGCTTTGTTTCTCTTCCTCATAGGTCGCTCACTAGAAAACAAATCGATTCGACTCCTTAGATTTATCAATTCTGTTTTCCTTCTCCATCTCTCCCCCTGTAGTGCAGTTTGCCCATGCTGAGAAAAAGACAAGACCCCTGGGTTACTCTGGGTCTATTGACTCATAATTCCTTATCCTTATCCTTCCTTATCTTTTCAACAGCCCATAAAAGGCCCAACTTGAGTTGGGCCTTTTATGGGCTGTTGAAAGGATAAGGCATTCACAGTAGCAGACACTTTTATCCAAAGCGACTTACAGAACTGTCAACAAGTATTCAGTATGTGGCCCATGACACTGTTTAAATGAGTGTATAAGGAACCATAACAGGAAGCTAGCTGGTGGATGTGTCACATGCTTTTATCACCAGAGTGTTCCTTTCACAACCCAAACTGGATGGGGTTATTGTGGGGTTACAAGGAAGTTCTCCCATTTAAAAAAACCTTTTTACCAGGGAGGAACGGGATCGAACGTGACAGCTAAGTGTGGGAGAGGGGAGGATTCTCATTCTGCTCACTTCAATACCCAAATGCACTTTTCTCTTTTCACTCCCCTGAAAAAATAGTTTTTTGCTCTTTGTTCAGGCTGCGAATGTCTCCTCGCATAACTCGTAGTATATTTATGTTTAGAAAGGCTTCTAAAGTTTGTCACCGTCTGCGGAAGCCAGGGAGGGTTGACAGATAAAGCCCCCAAAATATGGAGCTTGCACAATGACTGCTCAATTATGTAACATCAGTCATAGGGGTTCCGGTAGATTATCGCAAACAAAATATTATGAAATGTGACAGGTGGGACCTTTTGTGAGGTTCATCATTATGGGGGTGAAAATACATTTGTCTGTTCTATTAGCTGCATTTTGAAATGACCATTGTAATCATGCATGCAAAAAGGCTACTACCAAAGGTTCAGACACGACCTTTAGTCCTTCATAATGAGCCTAGATGGATATTTGCCCTGTGTCCCCAATAGGTAAGCCTGTTGTTTCTGCTAGTTATCATATTGTTGAAAACCGTTTGTTGAAATGTCCTACATAAGTTTCTCTTTCTTTAGTAAAACGGACAGTTTTGGCCAGACCATGTGCCGAAACCCATCCATCAATACAGTCAATTCTTTTCCCTGGTGTAATTTCCACTGCAATTACATTTGTGGACTGGAAATGTTCTGGGTTGAAATCTACCCATACTAAAATATGTGTGCTTATCTATGTTCATCATTGTGAGGAAACTAGCAGTTCTACTACAATAATCCCACTTTGCCGCAGGCTGAGAAGAGATAATCTCGTTAAAAAAGATGAATTCCAAATTCATCTTTTTAAACTGTTAGGAGCTCATCAAGGAAACCAATTTCACTAAAATACATTTTCTAACTCACGTAAGAATTTCACAGCTGCACACAATCAATCCAAGTGCAATTTTCAAAACCGTTAATTATTTATAAACTTTATCCATATTTAATGTTGTTCCAAGGGAACGAGGGGGAGTGAGAGAGTTGAAAATAAGTCCAATAACTCCAGGTTTTTAAAGCCAGCCTGCTCTATGGACAATGTATTAGACTAAAAGTAAAGGGGGCATGCCACTCTCCTTCAGGTTTCAATATACTTTATTTTATTTGATTTAACCTTTATTTAACTAGGCAAGTCAGTTAAGAACAAATTCTTATTTACAATGACGGCCTACCCCGGCCAAACCTGGACAACGCTGGGCCAATTGTGCGCCTCCCTATGGGCCAGATAACGGCCAGATGTGATTCATCCTGGATTCGAACTAGGGACTGTAGTGACGCCTCCTGCACTGAGATGCAGGAGGCGCCGACAGAGATGGCCGCCTCGCTTCGCGTTCCTAGGAAACTATGCAGTTTTATGTTTTTTTACGTGTTATTTCTTACATTAGTACCCCAGGTCATCTTAGGTTTCATTACATACAGTCGAGAAGAACTACTGAATATAAGATCAGCGTCAACTCACCATCAGTACGACCAATAATATGTTTTCCGCGACGCGGATCCTGTGTTCTGCCTTGCAAACAGGTCAACGGAATTGATTCCATGCAGCGACCCCAAAAAACGACTCCGAAAAAGAGGGAAAAGGTGGTCTTCTGGTCAGACTCCGGAGACGGGCACACCGTGCTACACTCCCTAGCATTCTTCTTGCCAATGTCCAGTCTCTTGACAACAAGGTTGATGAAATCCGAGCAAGGGTAGCATTCCAGAGGGACATCAGAGACTGTAACGTTCTTTGCTTCACGGAAACTTGGCTCACTGGAGAGACGCTATCCGGGGCGGTGCAGCCAACGGGTTTCTCCACGCATCGCGCCGACAGAAACAAACATCTTTCTGGTAAGAAGAGTGGCGGGGGCGTATGCCTCATGACTAACGAGACATGGTGTGATGAAAGAAACATACAGGAACTCAAATCCTTCTGTTCACCTGATTTAGAATTCCTCACAATCAAATGTAGACCGCATTATCTACCAAGAGAATTCTCTTCGATTATAATCACAGCCGTATATATCCCCCCCCAAGCAGACACATCGATGGCTCTGAACGAACTTTATTTAACTCTTTGCAAACTGGAAACCATTTATCCGGAGGCTGCATTCATTGTAACTGGGGATTTTAACAAAGCTAATCTGAAAACAAGACTCCCTAAATTTTATCAGCATATCGATTGCGCAACCAGGGGTGGTAAAACCTTGGATCATTGTTACTCTAACTTCCGCGACGCATATAAGGCCCTGCCCCGCCCCCCTTTCGGAAAAGCTGACCACGACTCCATTTTGTTGATCCCTGCCTACAGACAGAAACTTAAACAAGAGGCTCCCACGCTGAGGTCTGTCCAACGCTGGTCCGACCAAGCTGACTCCACACTCCAAGACTGGACATGTTTTGTATTGCGTCAGATAACAATATTGACGAATACGCTGATTCGGTGTGCGAGTTCATTAGAACGTGCATTGAAGATGTCGTTCCCATAGCAACGATTAAAACATTCCCTAACCAGAAACCGTGGATTGATGGCAGCATTCGCGTGAAACTGAAAGCGCGAACCACTGCTTTTAATCAGGGCAAGGTGTCTGGTAACATGACCGAATACAAACAGTGCAGCTATTCCCTCCGCAAGGCTATCAAACAAGCTAAGCGTCAGTACAGAGACAAAGTAGAATCTCAATTCAACGGCTCAGACACAAGAGGCATGTGGCAGGGTCTACAGTCAATCACGGACTACAAGAAGAAACCCAGCCCAGTCACGGACCAGGATGTCTTGCTCCCAGGCAGACTAAATAACTTTTTTGCCCGCTTTGAGGACAATACAGTGTCACTGACACGGCCTGCAACGAAAACATGCGGTCTCTCCTTCACTGCAGCCGAGGTGAGTAAGACATTTAAACGTGTTAACCCTCGCAAGGCTGCAGGCCCAGACGGCATCCCCAGCCGCGCCCTCAGAGCATGCGCAGACCAGCTGGCCGGTGTGTTTACGGACATATTCAATCAATCCCTATCCCAGTCTGCTGTTCCCACATGCTTCAAGAGGGCCACCATTGTTCCTGTTCCCAAGAAAGCTAAGGTAACTGAGCTAAACGACTACCGCCCCGCCCCGTAGCACTCACTTCCGTCATCATGAAGTGCTTTGAGAGACTAGTCAAGGACCATATCACCTCCACCCTACCTGACACCCTAGACCCACTCCAATTTGCTTACCGCCCAAATAGGTCCACAGACGATGCAATCTCAACCACACTGCACACTGCCCTAACCCATCTGGACAAGACTGACATTGTTTCCTAGCCTTAGTGCAGTGGGCAGCTGGGAGGAGGTGCTCTTATTCTACATGGACTTTACAGTGTCCCAGAAGTTTTTTGAGTTTTTGCTACAGGATGCAAATTTCTGTTTGAATAAGCTAGCCTTTGCCTTCCTATCTGCCGTTGTATATTGGTTCCTAACTTCCCTAAAAAGTTACATATCGCAGGGGCTATTCAATGCTAATGCAGAACGCCACAGGATGTTTTTGTGCTGGTCAAGAGCAGTCATGTCTGGAGTGAACCAAGGACTATATCTGTTCTTAGTTCTACATTTTTTGAATGGGGCATGCTTATTTAAGATGGTGAGGAAAGCACTTTTAAAGAATAACCAGGCATCCTCTACTGACGGAATGAGGTCAATATCCTTCCAGGATACCCGGGCCAGGTCGATTAGAAAGGCCTGCTCGCTGAAGTGTTTTAGGGAGCGCTTGACAGTGATGAGGGGTGGTCTTTTGACCGCGGACCCACTACGGACGCAGGCAATGAGGCAGTGATCGCTGAGATCCCGGTTGAAGACAGCAGAGGTGTATTTTGAGGGCAGGTTGGTCAGGATGATATCTATGAGGGTACCCGTGTTTACGGATTTAGGGTTGTACCTGGTAGGTTCCATGATAATTTATGTGAGATTGAGGGCATCTTGCTTATATTGTAGGATGGCTGGGGTGTTAAGCATATCCCAGTTTAGGTCACCTAACACAGTACAAACTCTGAAGATAAATGGGGGGAAATTAATTCACATATGGTGTCCATGGCACAGCCGGGTGCTGAGGGGGGTGTATAACAAGCGGCAACAGTGAGAGACTTATTTCTGAAAGGTGGATTTTGAAAAGTAGAAGCTCAAACTGTTTGAGCACAGACCTGGATAGCATGACAGAACTCTGCAGGCTATCTCTGCAGTAGATTGCAACTCCACCCCCTTTGGCAGTTCTGTCTCGGCGGGAAATGTTGTAGTTGGGGATGGAAATTTCAGAATTTCAGAATCCTAAGCCAGGATTCAGACACGGCTAGGTCATTAGGGTTGGCGGAGTGTGCTAAAGCAGTGAATAAAACAAACTTAGGGAGGAGGCTTCTGATGTTAACATGCATGAAACCACAGCTTTTACGGTTACAGAAGTCAACAAATGATAGCCCCTGGGGAATAGGATTGGAACTTGGAGCTGCAGGGCCTGGGTTAACCTCTACATCACCAGAAGAACAGAGGAGGATGATAAGTGTATGGCTAAAGGCAAAAGGCTATAAGAACTGGTTGTCTAGTGCATTGTGGACAGAGAATAAAAGGAGCAGATTTCTTTGCGCGGTAGAATAGATTCAAGGCATAATGTACATGCCAGGGTATGGGAGGATGTGAGTACAGTGGAGGTAAACCTAGACGTTGAGTGACGTTGAGAGAGGTTTCGTCTCTGGGGGCACAAGTTAAACCAGGTGAAGTCTCCGCATGTGTGTGGGGTGGGACGAAAGAGCTATCTAAGCATTTTGAGCGGTCAGTTAGGTACATACAGTACCTGAGTTCGAGGCTGGGGCCGACAGGTAAACAAAATGAGGCACCGTGTCATTGAAACAGTCCAGGGGGCATCAGCTGTGTAGCCGAGTGATCATAGCGTCAAAAGAGCAGCAATAGGTGAGTCCGGGTGCTGTTCGGTAGTCACTACTACGCTAGTTGAGCAGGGGAGTGTTCAGAAAAGCTAGTGGGCCGGGGCTAGTAGATGGTTCTTCGGCGACATCGTAACAGAATAGCCTGTTGAGACCACACTGGGCGATCACATCGGCAGTCCAGTCGTGATGGATCGGTGGGGCTCCGTGTCGACAATAAAGGGTCCAGAACAATTGGCAAAGGAGGTATTGTAGCCCTAGAATTAGCTGCTATATGGGGCTAGCTCAAGGCTAGCTGGTGCTTGCTTCGGGACATAGGCGTTAGCTAACAGTAGCCACCCGTTGGCAGCTAGCTAGCTGTGATGATCCAGAGTAATGATCCGGTGTAATGATCGAGAGCGGCAGGAATCCGGTGATTTGGTAGAGAGAAGCAGTCTGATATGCTCTGAGTTGATATCGCACTGTGCAGACTTGCAGGTGTTGTCCGAGTTAATGCTCTGAGAGCTCCTCCTAAAATGTGAATATTTTTGTTTAAGAAATGTTTAAAATTAGTGAACAGTTTGGTTGTTTCAATGCAGTGCTGTGTTCTCCATATCTGGAGATGTTTTTCCTTTGATAAGATAGTGGATAAAATATAGAATAAAACATCCAGAAAAGGAATTGGTTTGGAGGATTTCTGGAGGAAAGACAGTACAAGGCATTGGAAAGGATACAAACAAACATGGAACATTTGGCCCAAATCATGATTATAAAAAAACAATGACAGCTCATCTGGTTAAGGGGGTGGGATTGTTCTGGACATCGTAATTGATCTGTACAGTGTTAATCACACGAAATTACATATTGAATAGCTTTTATATTTTCATTATAAAAAGAGTGCTTTATTTTTTTTAAATGGCAGAAGTATCCCCCCCCCTCCATGTAGGTGCTTTGGCCATGTTAGAAAGAGAGGAATCACTAATGGTCGACAGATCTTGGTATTTGATGAACAGGAGCCTGATTCAAGGCCCTTGACCTCTATATACGTGCGTTTACATCACTGAAAGAGGTAGCAGACACCTTGAAAGATAACTGCTACACTTCAATCAGAAATGACAGATTGGATGAGTCCTCCCACCCTCATTTAACCAAACCACCCTAGCAGACATGGAGAGAGACAACCTGTCCCTGGCCTTTGGGAGTATCTCCCTGAGCTTGGTGGTGAGGGGACAGTTCTGAGGCAGGATAAGGAGGAGCTGAGAGAGAAACAGGCATCGATGCGATGGAGAGCATCATGTGGAGTGAGGTAGCAGACATCAGAGAGGAGCTACAAGGGGAGTTGTCAGGAGTCATAGAATGGCTAGAACACAGAGACACCACCATGCCCAATCTAAGAGAACAACTGGAGCCTACCACAACCCTCATCACCACACCCTCACATCCCCGTATCGGCAATACCACTTCTTCTCATTGTGAACCTCCGGTACTCACACAGACTCAGCACAAGAGGTCAGTAACCAGACCCAGTACAACTCCTCCTCCCACACCAGCACATTCCCCTTGTCAGAAAGGTCTGACCAGACCTCCCCAAGATCCTCACATCCCAGCCCCAGAGCACCAGCGCCAGCGGAGCCATGCTGGGACCCTCAGGAGAGAGGAAGACAAGGAAAGGCCACCTGTGGTCCCCAGCCAAAGAACATCGCTCCAGACACCACAGCCCACAACACCAGCACACGGACTGAGTACCCTAGAGCCTTCATTTTATGTGACTCCAAATGGAAATTTCTCAGCGAGAAACTGCTATCCCCTGGCATGTCAGTGTGAAAGCTATGGAGCCCAACAACAGCAAGTGCCTTGAAAAGTCTGTCAAGCAACAAACATATTATAATCCACACAGGTACTAATGATTTGATGGCAATGAGAGGACATGTACTGTTGCTACTGCAATGCAGCAAGTGGCAGCCAGAGACACAGAGAGGTTTCCTAACACCAAAATCACTATGTCCAACCTGTTGCCATATGGAGATGTGCCCTTCCACATTATTCAGAGCAACAACACTGAGCTGTCTAGAGGCTGTGCTCTCTTGGACAATGTTTACCTATCGAACCACTGTGACATTCACCCCCGGCTGATGTACGACCTAGTACACTTGAACAAACAGGGTGTCAATGTGTTTTCTAGGAAACTAAAAGAAACTGCTCTGGGACAAAGCAATAACCAAAATAAGAGGAACTCTGCCATACATCCTCCAATATCATGATGCAGCCATCAATATATGCTTCAAAATATGGAGAGTAGTACTCAGTAATGTGTTGTATTGGATTTGCACTAAGCATAACACTTTGTATTCAGGGAAAAAAGTTAATTTGCAGTATTACTTCAGTGTGTTGTTGCAAACAGGATGCATATTTTGGAATATTCTGTTCACTCTGTCAATTAGGTTAGTATTGTGGAGTAACTACAATGTTGTTGATCCATCCTCCGTTTTCTCCTATCACAGCCCTTAAACTCAGTAACCGTTTTAAAATCTCCATTGGTGAAATACTGAGCGATTTCCTTCCTCTTCGGCAACTGAGTTAGGAAGGATGCCTTTATCTTTGTAGTGACTGGATGTATTGTTACTGTACACCATCCAAAGTGTAATTAATAACTTCACCAAGCTCAAAGGAGTATTAAAAAATAAAAAATTAATGTTTTTACCCATCTACCATCTCCCTGGTCTTTGTGGTTGAATCTATGTTTGAAATTCACTGTTTGACTGAGGAACCTTACAATTATCTGTATGTGTGGGAAAGATCAAATCAAATCAAATTTTATTTGTCACATACACATGGTTAGCAGATGTTAATGCGAGTGTAGCGAAATGCTTGTGCTTCTAGTTCCGACAATGCAGTGATAACCAACAAGTAATCTAACTAACAATTCTAAAACTACTGTCTTATACACAGTGTAAGGGGATAAAGAATATGTACATAAGGATATATGAGTGAGTGATGGTACAGAGCAGCATACAGTAGATGGTATCGAGTACAGTATATACATATGAGATGAGTATGTAGACAAAGTAAACAAAGTGGCATAGTTAAAGTGGCTAGTGATACATGTATTACATAAGGATGCAGTCGATGATGTAGAGTACAGTATATACGTATGCATATGAGATGAATAATGTAGGGTAAGTAACATTATATAAGGTAGCATTGTTTAAAGTGGCTAGTGATATATTTACATCATTTCCCATCAATTCCCATTATTAAAGTGGCTGGAGTTGGGTCAGTGTCAATGACAGTGTGTTGGCAGCAGCCACTCAATGTTAGTGATTGCTGTTTAACAGTCTGATTGCCTTGAGATAGAAGCTGTCTTGGCACTGACGGAAACATGGATCACCACAGACAACACTGCTACTCCTACTGCTCTCTCTTCGTCTGCCCACGTGTTCTCGCACACCCCGAGAGCTTCTGGTCAGCGGGGTGGTGGCACCGGGATCCTCATCTCTCCCAAGTGGTCATTCTCTCTTTCTCCCCTTACCCATCTGTCTATCGCCTCCTTTGAATTCCATGCTGTCACAGTTACCAGCCCTTTCAAGCTTAACATCCTTATCATTTATCGCCCTCCAGGTTCCCTCGGAGAGTTCATCAATGAGCTTGATGCCTTGATAAGCTCCTTTCCTGAGGACGGCTCACCTCTCACAGTTCTGGGCGACTTTAACCTCCCCACGCCTACCTTTGACTCATTCCTCTCTGCCTCCTTCTTTCCACTCCTCTCCTCTTTTGACCTCACCCTCTCACCTTCCCCCTACTCACAAGGCAGGAAATACGCTCGACCTCATCTTTACTAGATGCTGTTCTTCCACTAACCTCAACTTGCAACTCAGGAAAACTCGCCTCCTGCGGACCTGACATCCTTTCACTCCCTCCTCTCTACATTTTCCTCTTCTCTCTGCTGCTAAAGCCACTTTCTACCACTCTAAATTCCAAGCATCTGCCTCTAACCCTAGGAAGCTCTTTGCAACCTTCTCCTCCCTCCTGAATCCTCCTCCCCCTCCCCCCTCCTCCTCTCTGCAGATGACTTCGTCAACCATTTTGAAAAGAAGGTCG
The DNA here is from genome assembly GCF_034236695.1 of Oncorhynchus nerka. Lineage (NCBI taxonomy): Eukaryota > Metazoa > Chordata > Actinopteri > Salmoniformes > Salmonidae > Oncorhynchus > Oncorhynchus nerka. The sequence goes on along the minus strand of NC_088413.1, from coordinate 29,038,600 downwards.
ACGACATCCGATCCTCGTTTGCTAAGTCAAACGACACCGCTGGTTCTGCTCACACTGCCCTACCCTGTGCTCTGACCTCTTTCTCCCCTCTCTCTCCAGATGAAATCTCGCGTCTTGTGACGGCCGGCCGCCCAACAACCTGCCCGCTTGACCCTATCCCCTCCTCTCTTCTCCAGACCATTTCCGGAGACCTCCTCCCTTACCTCACCTCGCTCATCAACTCATCCCTGACCGCTGGCTACGTCCCTTCCGTCTTCAAGAGAGCGAGAGTTGCACCCCTTCTGAAAAAACCTACACTCGATCCCTCCGATGTCAACAACTACAGACCAGTATCCTTCTTTCTTTTCTCTCCAAAACTCTTGAACGTGCCGTCCTTGGCCAGCTCTCCCGCTATCTCTCTCAGAATGACCTTCTTGATCCAAATCAGTCAGGTTTCAAGACTAGTCATTCAACTGAGACTGCTCTTCTCTGTATCACGGAGGCGCTCCGCACTGCTAAAGCTAACTCTCTCTCCTCTGCTCTCATCCTTCTAGACCTATCGGCTGCCTTCGATACTGTGAACCATCAGATCCTCCTCTCCACCCTCTCCGAGTTGGGCATCTCCGGCGCGGCCCACGCTTGGATTGCGTCCTACCTGACAGGTCGCTCCTACCAGGTGGCGTGGCGAGAATCCGTCTCCACACCACGTGCTCTCACCACTGGTGTCCCCCAGGGCTCTGTTCTAGGCCCTCTCCTATTCTCGCTATACACCAAGTCACTTGGCTCTGTCATAACCTCACATGGTCTCTCCTATCATTGCTATGCAGACGACACACAATTAATCTTCTCCTTTCCCCCTTCTGATGACCAGGTGGCGAATCGCATCTCTGCATGTCTGGCAGACATATCCGTGTGGATGACGGATCACCACCTCAAGCTGAACCTCGGCAAGACGGAGCTGCTCTTCCTCCCGGGGAAGGACTGCCCGTTCCATGATCTCGCCATCACGGTTGACAACTCCATTGTGTCCTCCTCCCAGAGCGCTAAGAACCTTGGCGTGATCCTGGACAACACCCTGTCGTTCTCAACTAACATCAAGGCGGTGGCCCGTTCCTGTAGGTTCATGCTCTACAACATCCGCAGAGTACGACCCTGCCTCACACAGGAAGCGGCGCAGGTCCTAATCCAGGCACTTGTCATCTCCCGTCTGGATTACTGCAACTCGCTGTTGGCTGGGCTCCCTGCCTGTGCCATTAAACCCCTACAACTCATCCAGAACGCCGCAGCCCGTCTGGTGTTCAACCTTCCCAAGTTCTCTCCGTCACCCCGCTCCTCCGCTCCCTCCACTGGCTTCCAGTTGAAGCTCGCATCCGCTACAAGACCATGGTGCTTGCCTACGGAGCTGTGAGGGGAACGGCACCTCAGTACCTCCAGGCTCTGATCAGGCCCTACACCCAAACAAGGGCACTGCGTTCATCCACCTCTGGCCTGCTCGCCTCCCTACCACTGAGGAAGTACAGTTCCGCTCAGCCCAGTCAAAACTGTTCGCTGCTCTGGCCCCCAATGGTGGAACAAACTCCCTCACGACGCCAGGACAGCGGAGTCAATCACCACCTTCCGGAGACACCTGAAACCCCACCTCTTTAAGGAATACCTAGGATAGGATAAAGTAATCCCTCTCACCCCCTCCCCCTCAGGCGGTGATACAGCCCGCCAGGATGCTCTCGATTGTGCATCTGTAGAAGTTTGTGAGTGCTTTTGGTGACAAGCCGAATTTCTTCAGCCTCCTGAGGTTGAAGAGGCGCTGCTGCGCCTTCTTCACGACGCTGTCAGTGTGAGTGGACCAATTCAGTTTGTCTGTGATGTGTATGCCGAGGAACTTAAACTTGCTACCCTCTCCACTACTGTTCCATCGATGTGGATAGGGGGTGTTCCCTCTGCTGTTTCCTGAAGTCCACAATCATCTCCTTAGTTTTGTTGACGTTGAGTGTGAGGTTATTTTCCTGACACCACACTCCGAGGGCCCTCACCTCCTCCCTGTAGGCCGTCTCGTCGTTGTTGGTAATCAAGCCTACCACTGTTGTGTCGTCCGCAAACTTGATGATTGAGTTGGAGGCGTGCGTGGCCACGCAGTCGTGGGTGAACAGGGAGTACAGGAGAGGGCTCAGAACGCACCCTTGTGGGGCCCCCGTGTTGAGGATCAGCGGGAGGAGATGTTGTTGCCTACCCTCACCACCTGGGGGCGGCCCGTCAGGAAGTCCAGTACCCAGTTGCACAGGGCGGGGTCGAGACCCAGGGTCTCGAGCTTGATGACGAGCTTGGAGGGTACTATGGTGTTGAATGCCGAGCTGTAGTCGATGAACAGCATTCTCACATAGGTATTCCTCTTGTCCAGGTGGGTTAGGGCAGTGTGCAGTGTGGTTGAGATTGCATCGTCTGTGGACCTATTTGGGCGGTAAGCAAATTGGAGTGGGTCTAGGGTGTCAGGTAGGGTGGAGGTGATATGGTCCTTGACTAGTCTCTCAAAGCACTTCATGATGACGGAAGTGAGTGCTACGGGGCGGTAGTCGTTTAGCTCAGTTACCTTAGCTTTCTTGGGAACAGGAACAATGGTGGCCCTCTTGAAGCATGTGGGAACAGCAGACTGGTATAGGGATTGATTGAATATGTCCGTAAACACACCGGCCAGCTGGTCTGCGCATGCTCTGAGGGCGCGGCTGGGGATGCCGTCTGGGCCTGCAGCCTTGCGAGGGTTAACACGTTTAAATGTCTTTCTCACCTCGGCTGCAGTGAAGGTGATGAGATGAGGTGGTCATTCAAAAATGACCTTAAACACTATTATTGCACACAGAGTGATTCCATGCAACTTATTACGTGACTTCTTTAGCAAATGTTTACTACTGAACCTATTTAGGCTTGCCATAACAAAGTGATTGAATACTTATTTGACTCAAGACATTTCAGAATTTACATTTTCTATTCATTTCCCCAAATTCCTAAAACATAATTCCGCTTTGACATTATGGGGTATTGTGTATTGATCAGTCACACAACATCCACTTTAAATTTGGGCTGTAACACAAAACAAATGTGGGAAAAGTCAAGTGGTCTGAATACTTTCTGGAGGCCCTGCTCTTTTGTGCCTTTTACTCCAAGGAGCTGCTTGCCTGACTGACAACTGAGTGGAATCCATGTAGCAGAAGACTGGGGATTTCTTGTGTATTGTGTATCCATATTTAATGGTTAGACCTACATGGATTAGAAGCCTGTTCCTCATTGATTGTGGCTCCTGGGGACAACTGTAACATAATGCAACTCATGTAGCCTCCAATTACTCCCAAGTGAAAGCAGTAGCGTATCTCTTCAACGTTCTGAAACTCTCCAAGATTTCGTTCCAAATGTATTTCCCGCTGCTATTCATATGAGTCACTAGCGACACGAGTGATTAAAAATGAATTCAGAGTGGATTTTCATTCTTTAACTCGTTGGGTAACACTGGGGCTGATACATTTCCCTGCCTCCTAGATATTGATATTGTCTGACAGTTTGAGTTACTGTCAGCCCAGTTGGTTTTTCTGAGGGAAACCAGCCCACATTAGCCCTTCAGTGTGAAGATGTTCTTATGAAAATGTAAAGTGTGTGAATTGTAGAGCATGGAGATTTGACTCTCTGCCTCTGCCTCTGTCTCTGTCTCTGGGTGTGTATTTTCCACTGGAAGTGTACTTGAGTGTACATTCCACACTGAGATGTATTTGTATCTTTATAGGCAGATACAGTACACACTGAAGATAGGGGCACATTTGGGAAAGGTTGTTGTAATGACGTCTCTTGACGTGTAAGGGTCAGGTTGGTTACCGGTTGTGGTAACACTTTATTTCTCTTCACAACACTTTCATAACCCTTCTATAACACCTAAGCATTTTTCATAAAGACGCATTTATCTGGTTGTTGTCTGGTTATCTGATATCCCCCCAACCCCCCAAAAAATAAGTTTATTACATTTTGACGTCTCATGCCAGGCCACTGATGTGTGCATTGTATCCTCTACAAACCAATAACTCACAACATTATTATACAGGGGATTGTTCCCATCCATTGTCTAGATGTCTGCTAAATGGTATGAAAAAAAAATCCAGGGATCCTTATAAAGGTCTCACTGATAGACATTCGCTAGAGGACAAGAACGTCCATTCATCTCCCTCTTCATCTTGTCTTCTCTACTTGACTTAGTGAAAAGGCATTTCCTGTCTTTTGATTTCCCATCCAATCAGTACCATAGAGCAGAAGCAGACCGTATTGGACTTGACTGACTCAGCCACTTGCCTGAGGTGAGCGCATCTAGTCGTCCGCCTTGATATCAGTGACCAAAACCTATTGTTGCGCTTGTTCGAAACCTTGTTTGTTTCTTGTTTCCAAGGAGACAACTCCCATCTCCGTGGAAACCCGTCTGTTTGCATTTGTCCATCGAACTTCACCTCGCGTCCTCCGCCGCTTTGCGTTTGTTGTATAGACTGGGAATGCCCTTGGTGAATAGAATTCAAACCAACTGACAAATCGGCAGTGACATGATCACCTAGCGTTGGACGCTAATAAGTTCACTCTTTGCCCAGAGAGCTTGTTTCCATTCGAGCGAGCGTTAGCATGCAGTGAGTCCAGGTTAGCAAAGCGTCTAGGCCTCAGGGCATTGCATTGGACCCTGATCATCATGAATCATGGCAAGCTGGACATTTATTAGACATCTCCTGTGTGCGAGTCACAAGACTCCATCAAACAGGCTTTTTAATTCAACAGGCATTTAGGGAATCCATTTTTTGATGTAGAAGTAAATGTTGACATAGTTCTAGTAGCAGTAAATCTGTTGAGATACGTGTAACAGTACATACATTTTACATACAGTTATTATTAAGCTATAGATAAACAAATGAGGTAATGGCTGGTCTGTGGGACCTGTCACTTGGCTGACACTACGGTCATAACTGTTAAGGGGGTTGTCCTCCGTCAGCACAGTTTGGCAGGTTAACACATCCCAGGGGCGACCCCATCAATTAGACTTCTACGACATCAAAAATAGAAGACTACACAAGGTTAAAATAATACATCAATTGTAAATACAATGAAATGTAATGAAATTAAACATAATACAATAGCTATACATAATAAATGCCACTTTAATAATGTTTACATAGCTTGCATTACTCATCTCATATGTTCAATTGAAGTCGGAAGTTGACATAAACATAGGTTGGAGTCATTAAAACTCCACAAATTTCTTGTTTAACAAACTATAGTTTTGGCAAGACGGTTAGGACATCTACTTTGTGCATGACACAAGTACTTTTTACAAGTACTTTTTACAAACAATTGTTTACCGACAGATCATTTCACTTATAATTCACTGTATCACAATTCCAGTGGGTCAGAAGTTTACATACACTAAGTTGACTGTGCCTTTAAACAGCTTGGAAAATCTCAGAAAATTATATCATGACTTTAGAAGCTTCTGATTGGCTAATTGACATCATTTGAGTCATTGGAGGTGTACCTGTGGATTTATTTCAAAGCCTACCTTCAAACTCTGTGCCTCTTTGCTTGACATCATGGGAAAATCAAAAGAAATCAGCCAAGACCTCAGAAAAAAATGTGTAGACCACAAGTCTGGTTCATCCTTGGGAGCAATTTCCAAACGCTTGAAAAAACCATTTTCATCTGGACAAACAATAGTACGCAAGTATAAACACCATGGGACCACGCAGCCGTCATACCGCTCAGGGAGGAGACGCGTTCTGTCTCCTAGAGATGAACGTACTTTGGTGTGAAAAGTGCAAATCTATCCCAGAACAACAGCAAAGGACCTTGTGAAGATGCTGGAGGAAACCGGTACAAAAGTATAGTAAAACGAGTCATATATTGACATAACCCGAAAGGCCGCTCAGCAAGGAAGAAGCCACTGCTCCAAAACAGCCAAAAAAAGCCAGACTACGGATTGAAACTGCACATGGGGACAAAGATCGTACTTTTTGGAGAAATGTCCTTTGGTCTGATGAAACAAAACTGGAACTGTTTGGCCATAATGACCATCGTTATGTTTGGAGCAAAAAGGGGGAAGCTTGCAAGCTGAAGAACACCATCCCAAACGTGAAGCACAGGGGTGGCAGCATCATGTGGTGGGGGTGCTTGGCTGCAGGAGGGATTGGTGCACTTCACACAATAGATGGCATCATGAGGTAGGAAAACTATGTGGATATATTGAAGCAACATCTCAAGACATCCGTCTTGAAGTTAAAGCTTGTTCGCAAATGGGTCTTCCAAATGGACAGTGACCCCAAGCATACTTCCAAAGTTGTGGTAAAATGGCTTAAGGACAACAAAGTCAAGGTATTGGAGTGGCCATCACAAAGCCCTGACCTCAATCCTATAGAAAATTTGTGGGCAGAACTGAGAAAGTGTATGCGGGCAAGGAAGCTTACAAACCTGACTCAGTTACACCAGCTCTGTCAGGAGGAATGGGCCAAAATTCACCCAACTTATTGTGGGAAGCTTGTGGAAGGTTACCTGAAACGTTTGACCTTTTAAACAATTTAATGGCAATGCAACCAAATACTAATAGAGTGTATGTAAACTTCTGGCCCACTGGGAATAAATCATTCTCTCTACTATTATTCTGGCATTTCACATTCTTAAGTAAAGTGGTGATGCTAACTGACATAAGACAGGGAATTTTTACAAGGATTAAATGTTAGGAATTGTGAAAAACTGAGTTTAAATGTATTTGGCTAAGGTGTATGTAAACTTCGATTTCAACTGTATTTATTGTATTTTATACCATCTATTGCTTCTTGCCTATTCTGCTCGGTCATTGCTCATCCATATATTTATATGTACATGTATATATTCTTATTCCATTCATTTTCTTAGATTTGTGTGTATTAGGTAGTTGTTGTGGAATTGTTAGATTACTTGTTAGATGTTGCTGCACTGTCGGAACTAGAAGTACAAGCATTTCTCTACACTCGCAATAACATCTGCTAAGCATGTGTATGTGACCAATAATATTTGATTTGATTTAAATTAAGTAAAAGGCTAAATAAGGTCATTCTGGCCTGATTAAAGGTTTAAAAAAGAAACTAAAAAAACAAGTAGACATTTTAAATGTTAATGCTGTACAGAGACTGAGAACACCTTTATGAATCATTAACTAAAAGGTTGGGAGTACCAAGCACAATTTCTATAATTTATCAATGTCATCAGACCTAGGGATGAAGTTACTTTTCATTCCATTAGTTGTTTTTTGTCCACAAATGTTATTTTCATTAGTGGGGTATATACTGTAGTACTGCAGTTTTCAGCCTCCCAAGATTCTCGATCAACAGGGCCGTTGGGATCAATATTGTATTTTCTTTGTAAAAATAATTTAAATAAAAAATTCATTATTTAACCATTATTTAACTAGGCAAGTCAGTTAAGAACAGATTCTTATTTACAATGACGGCCTACAATGGCCAAACCCGGACGACGCTGGGCCGATTGTGCGCCTCCCTATGGGTCTCCCAATCACGGCCGGTTGTGATACAGCATGAAATCGAACCAGGGTGTCTGTAGTGCCTTAGACCGCTGTCTCTACCCACCGCCCTGTCTCCTTCACCTTCCGCCCCCTCTCCATTCCTCCATCCTCTCTCCCTTCATCCAGTTGTGGAAAAAGTACCCCATTTTCATACTTGAGTAAAATTAAAGATACCTTAATAGAAAATGACTCAAGTAAAAGTGAAAGTCACCCAGTAAAATACTACTTGAGTAAAAGTCTAAAAGTGTTTGGTTTTAAATATACTTCAGTATCAAAAGTAAATGTAATTGCTAAAATATACTTAAGTATCAAAAGTAAAAGTATAAACCTTTTCAAATTCCTAATATGAAGCAAACCAGGTGGCACCATTTTCTTTTCTTTTTAAATGTACCAATAGCCAGGGGCTCCAACATTCAGACATCATTTAGTCCGCCAGATCAGAGGCAATAGGGATGACCAGAGATGTTCTGTCCGGCTAACCATTCAAAATGTAACGAGTACCTTTGAGTGTCAGGGAAAATGTATGGAGTAAAAACTACATAATTATGTAGTGAAGTAAAATCTAGTGAAGTAAAAGTAGTAAAAAATATTAATAGTAAAGTCAAATACAGATACCCCCCAAAATGACTTAAGTAGTACTTTCAAGTACACCCCTGCCTTCATACTCTTCCTCCCATCCACTCTGCTGCGTCTTTCAAGCCATATTCCCCTCTGAGCTCAACCTCCCTTATGATATAACCAACGTCCTCCTCTTTTTCTTTTTCATTACAATACTTTTTGCTTACTATGCTCTCCATCCAATGCTCTACTATCCCCTTTGTGTGACTCCGATCCGGAGAGAGGAGGGAAGTTTGACTTCACAGAAAAGCAAGCGTGTCCCTGTGAATCAGAGGCTTAGCTCCATGTAGTGACATTTGCATGACTCAGATGCTTTCAACCCTCCAGAGGCTTGGAGTCTCTCAGAGTGACTCGTTGCCAGTCGCAGTTTGTTCCTCGCTCAGTTCAGCAGGACTGTTCCTGCCAGAAGATGGAGAGGACAGATGGGAGAGTAAGTCGCTCTGGATAAGAGCGTCTGCTAAATGACTTAAATGTAAATGTAAATGTAATGGGAGAGACTGGGCCGGAAAATGGCCGGCTCAGAGGCAGATGGTACAGCGTAGAGCAGTGGTTCGCAAGCTTTTTTGGTTACTATACAGCCTGCTTGAAGTCCCCGCTCATGTGCCACCGATCATTTGGCTTATGCACTTATGGGGTTTTCCAAGTACCCCTTGTGTCAAGGCCAGGTACTCAAGGTTAAGAAACAAAGTCTTCTTCATAAACAAAGAAGTTATGTGAGGCATTTGTTTTGTCTTTACACTCCATTCCTCTAACAGTCTTGTTATCTTGGATGCACCGGGAAAAAGCTGGCTTCATAATTGGCTTCCCAATTGACTTTGTTTGTCTTACACAGCTCCACTACACTGCTCTTGTCTTCTTGTGTTTAAAGAAGGGAGGTGTTGTGCTTGTTTTGAAGAAACCTCATCCTCTGCAAATGCAAGAGCCATGTTACAAAGGGCTGCATGTTAAATGACTAATGGGCCAGGGATATACTTGACAAGCGTAAAAGATACACCTTGACATTTCCGTAATTGGGTTTCTCAATAGTTTTCAAGGTAAGACAAAGGGTTTAATGAAAAAACAATTTTGAGATTAAACTTTTGTTGTGTAATGGTAAAGTAGTGTGGATTTGCACAGTAAGTGGGGAAAACTGAATGGGGTTAACTGACACAGTGAATAGGGTGAACTGACACAGTGAATGGGGAGAACTGACACAGTGAATGGGGTGAACTGACACAGTGAATGGGGTGAACTGACACAGTGAATGGGGTGAACTGACACAGTGAATGAGGTGAACTACTTCAGTAAATGGGGTGAACTGCTTCAGTAAATGGGTTAAACTGACACAGTAGATGGGTTAAACTGACACAGTAAATGGGTTAAACTGACACAGTAAATGGGTTAAACTGACACAGTAAATGGGGTGAACTGACACAGTGAATGGGGTGAACTGACACAGTAAATGGGTTAAACTGACACAGTAAATGGGTTAAACTGACACAGTAAATGGGTTAAACTGACACAGTAAATGGGGTGAACTGACACAGTGAATGGGGTGAACTGACACAGTGAATGGGGTGAACTGACACAGTAAATGGGGTGAACTGACACAGTGAATGGGGTGAACTGACACAGTGAATGAGGTGAACTGACACAGTGAATGAGGTGAACTGCTTCAGTGAATGGGGTGAACTGACACAGTGAATGGGGTGAACTGACACAGTGAATGAGGTGAACTGACACAGTGAATGGGGTGAACTGACACAGTGAATGAGGTGAACTACTTCAGTAAATGGGGTGAACTGCTTCAGTAAATGGGTTAAACTGACACAGTAAATGGGTTAAACTGACACAGTAAATGGGGTGAACTGACACAGTAAATGGGTTAAACTGACACAGTAAATGGGTTAAACTGACACAGTAAATGGGTTAAACTGACACAGTAAATGGGTTAAACTGACACAGTAAATGGGTTAAACTGACACAGTAAATGGGTTAAACTGACACAGTAAATGGGGTGAACTGACACAGTAAATGGGTTAAACTGACACAGTAAATGGGTTAAACTGACACAGTAAATGGGTTAAACTGACACAGTAAATGGGGTGAACGGACACAGTAAATGGGTTAAACTGACACAGTAAATGTGTAATGGTTTTCTTCCGTTGAAGGAGAGGACCAATGCGCAGCGTAGTAAGTGAATGGGGTTGAGTCTCTGATCCACCTCTACGCAGACGACACCATTCTGTATACTTCTGGCCCTTCTTAACGACCCTCCAGGCAAGCTTCAATGCCATACAACTCTCCTTCCGTGGCCTCCAATTGCTCTTAAATACAAGTAAAACTAAATGCATGCTCTTCAACCGATCGCTACCTGCACCTACCCGCCTGTCCAACATCACTACTCTGGACAGCTCTGACTTAGAATACATGGACAACTACAAATACTTAGGTGTCTGGTTAGACTGTAAACTCTCCTTCCAGACCCATATCAAACATCTCCAATCCAAAGTTAAATCTAGAATTGGCTTCCTATTTCGCAACAAAGCATCCTTCACCAATCCTCGACTTTGGCAATGTCATTTACAAAATAGCCTCCAATACCCTACTCAACAAATTGGATGCAGTCTATCACAGTGCAATCCGTTTTGTCACCAAAGCCCCATATACTACCCACAATTGCGACCTGTACGCTCTCGTTGGCTGGCCCTCGCTTCATACTCGTCGCCAAACCCACTGGCTCCATGTCATCTACAAGACCCTGCTAGGTAAAGTCCCCCCTTATCTCAGCTCGCTGGTCACCATAGCATCTCCCACCTGTAGCACACGCTCCAGCAGGTATGTCTCTCTAGTCACCCCCAAAACCAATTCTTTCTTTGGCCGCCTCTCCTTCCAGTTCTCTGCTGCCAATGACTGGAACGAACTACAAAAATCTCTGAAACTGGAAACACTTATCTCCCTCACTAGCTTTAAGCACCAACTGTCAGAGCAGCTCACAGATTACTGCACCTGTACATAGCCCACCTATAATTTAGCCCAAACAACTACCTCTTTCCCTACTGTATTTAATTAATTAATTAATTTTGCTCCTTTGCACCCCATTATTTTTATTTCTACTTTGCACATTCTTCCATTGCAAATCTACCATTCCAGTGTTTTACTTGCTATATTGTATTTACTTTGCCACCATGGCCTTTTTTTGCCTTTACCTCCCTTATCTCACCTCATTTGCTCACATCGTATATAGACTTGTTTATACTGTATTATTGACTGTATGTTTGTTTTACTCCATGTGTAACTCTGTGTCGTTGTATGTGTCGAACTGCTTTGCTTTATCTTGTCCAGGTCGCAATTGTAAATGAGAACTTGTTCTCAACTTGCCTACCTGGTTAAATAAAGGTGAAATAAATAAATGTAATAAAAAGTGTCCATGGTATTTATTTAAACACATAAACTGAACACTGAATAACCGAAACCGAAAACAGTACCGTGTGGTGTACAACACAGACAAGGAAACAATCACCCACAAAAACACAGTGAAAACCCAGGCTACCTAAGTATGATTCTCAATCAGAGACAACCAACAACACCTGCCTCTGATTGAGAACCATACTAGGCCGAACACAGAAAAACAACCTAGACACACAAAACATAGAATGCACAAAATAACTATGGTCAGTGGTCAGTCCCAAGGTGCGGACTCCGACCGCACAACCTAAACCTATAGGGGAGGGTCTGGGTGGGCATCTGTCCACGGTTGCGGCTCTGGCGCTGGACGTGGACCCCACTCCATCATTGTCTTTGTCCACCTCCTTAGCGTCCTTTGAGTAGCGACCCTCACCGCCGACCTTGGCCTAGGAACCCTAAGAAAGGGCCCCACTATACTGAGGGGCAGCTCCGGACTGAGGGGCAGCTCGGGACTGAGGTAGCTCATGACTGAGAGGTAGCTCATGACTGAGGGGTAGCTCAGGCCTGAGGGGTAGCTCAGGCCTGAGGGGTAGCTCAGGACTGAGAGGTAGCTCAGGCTGGTGATGGCTCTGGCAGCTTCTGGCTGACTGACGGCTCTGGCAGCTCCTGGCTGACTGGCGGCTCTGGCAGCTCCTGGCTGACTGGCGGCTCTGGCGGATCCTGGCTGAATGGCGGCTCTGGCGGATCCTGGCTGAATGGCGGCTCTGGCGGATCCTGGCTGACTGGCGGCTCTGGAGGATCCTGGCTGACTGGCGGCTCTGGCGGCTCATTGCTGACTGGCGGCTCTGGCGGCTCCTTGCAGACTGGCGGCTCCTTGCTGACTGAAGACTCTAGCAGCTCTGGATAGGCGAGAGACTCTAGCAGCTCTGGACTGGCGGGAGACTAGCAGCTCTGGACAGGCGGGAGACTCTAGCAGCTCTGGACAGGCGGGAGACTCTAGCAACTCTGGACAGGCGGGAGACTCTAGCAGCTCTGGACAGGCGGGAGACTCTAGCAGCTCTGGACAGGCGGGAGACTCTAGCAGCTCTGGACAGGCGGGCGGCTCTAGCAGCTCTGGACAGGCAGGCGGCTCAGATGGCGCTGGGCAGACGGGCGGCTCAGGCGGCGCTGGGCAGACGGGCGGATTGAGGTGCTCTGGCGCCTCTGGACTGAGGGGCTCTGGCGCCTCTGGACTGAGGGGCTCTGGCGCCTCTGGGCTAAGGGGCTCTGGCGCCTCTGGACTGAGGTGCTCTGGCGCCTCTGGACTGAGGTGCTCTGGCGCCTCTGGACTGAGGGGCTCTGGCGCCTCTGAACTCTAACACAAGTTTCAGGCTGAGTACGAGAAACTGACACAGGTGGCATCGGACAGCTAACACGCTCCTCAGGGCGAATGCCGTGCATTCTACGCCAAACCAACAGCTCTCTCTCTTTACTCTCCTCCAATTCCATCAACAACTCCTCGAATGTCATCTCCCATCCGTTCACTCTCCTCCAATCTGTCCAATAACTCAACATTCTCAGACGCACACCTCAACTTCGCCGACTGCTCTGATTCCATCCATGGCTCCTTACGGTAAACAGGGGGAGTTGGCTCAGGTCTGACTCCTGACTCTGCCACACTCTCCCTTTTGTGGTGGGTGATTCTGTAATGGTTTTCTTCCGAGAGGACCAATGCGCAGCGTGGTAAGTGTCCATGGTATTTATTTAAACACATAAACTGAACACTCCATACAAAAACAATAAACGTAAAGTGAATAACCAAAACCGAAAACAGTACCGTGTGGTGTAAAACACAGACACGGAAACAATCACCCACAAAACAACAGTGAAAACCCAGGCTACCTAAGTATGATTCTCAATCAGAGACAACTAATGACACCTGCCTCTGATTGAGAACCATACTATGCCGAACACAGAAAAACAACCTAGACACACAAAACATAGAATGCCCACCCAGCTCACGTCCTGACCAACACTAAAACAAGGAAAACACAAAAGAACTATGGTCAGAACGTGACAAAATGGGTTAAACTGACACAGTAAATGGGGAGAATTGACACAGTAAATGGGGTGAACTGACACAGTAAATGGGTTAAACTGACACAGTAAATGGGTTAAACTGACACAGTAAACGGGTTAAACTGACACAGTAAATGGGTTAAACTGACATAGTAAATGGGGTGAACTGACACAGTAAATTGCCAAATAATCATAATTTGTGAACTCACTTAGAAGAGGGGGAGAGAGAGAGAGAGACCTTGTCTTCTTTCTGCTTGATAGCGAATTAATTACTTTTCATAAACTCATCAAACAGAAGTTTTTATGATGCAATCTGTGTATGAGTTTTGACCCTACACTTTGTTTATAATTATGTATGCAAATTTGATTGAGGCATAGAACCCTTTTCTACGAATTTATTGAGTATCAATGTTGATTTTACACAACTATTGCTTTCTTTCTAAAATACTTTCACAGTGGTGTATTGGAGGCGAAGTCAAGTGCAGAAGAGCAGATTATAATGAATAGGCGCAGTTTTATTATAGTTCCAAAAAAACGAGAGCACGACATGAATCAAACGCGCTCAAAAAAATGGAAGTAGAGCGTGTAAACTAACACCACCTAACATGAAAACAATTACACACAAAACATGATGGGAAACAGAGGGTTAAATACAAGTAGCTTAATTGGGGAAATGAAAACCAGGTGTGTATGGAAACAAGACAAGACAAATGGATATATGAAAAATGGAGCGGCGATGGCTAGAAAGTCGGTGACGTCGATCGCCGAACGCCGCCCGAACAAGGAGAGGTGCTGACTTCGGCCGAAGTCGTGACACTGACGTTAATGTCCTTGTTAAAACACAGAGAACATTATTATCATGTACTCAAACACTTAAGATCCCCCTTGGCCCTTTGCTAACGGATGTACCGTACTGTACCGTACAGTATGTGATTTACTTAGCAGAAATATCCTCGAGTATCTCTGGAGATCTAATAGCTTCCCGTGTGTGTTTTTAATGTGGTCCTTACTTTTACACAACTCTGAAACTCATCCATCATGAAAATCACAGGGGATGGCACACACACACACACATACTGTACACACACTTGCATACACACACACCCACTCAATGGCATGGATGCACACATACACACCTCTTCTTAAGCATGGCATCTACATATACAGTGCCTTCACACCCCTTGACTTTTTCCACATTTTGTTGTGTTACAGCCTGAATTTAAAATTGATTCAATTGTCACTGGCCCACACACAATACCCCATAATGTTAAAGTGGGATTATGTTTTTTTTTTTTATTTGTGCTAATTAATACAAAAATGAAAAGCTGAAATGTCTTGAGTCAAAATACTCAATGACTACTTATTCTCTGTACCCCACACATACAATTTATTTGTAAGGTCCCTCAGTCGAGCAGTACATTTCAAACACAGATTCAACCACAAAGACCAGGGAGGTTTTCCAATGCCTCGCAAAGAAGGGCACCTATTGATAAATGGGTAAAAAAAAAGCAGACATTGAATATCCCTGGATGATGTATCAATACACCCAGTCGCAATGAAGATACAAGGGTTCTTCCTAACTCGGTTCCCGGAGAGGAAGGAATCCGCTCAGGGACTTCACTTATGAGGCCAATGGTGATTTGAAAGCAGTTAAAGAGTTGAATGGTTGTGATAGGAGAAAACTGAAGATGGATTGATAACATTGCATTTACTCCACAGTACTAACCTAAATGACAGAGTGAAAAGATGGAAACCTGTACAGAATAAAAAATATTTAAAAATATGTATCCTGTTTGCAATGAGGCACTGCAGTAAAACTGCAAAAAAATGTGGCAAGGAAATGAACTTTATGCTTTGAATAATATTTTCAAGTCTTGTCGTAGAATTTAAAGCCGATTTAAGTCAAAATTGCAACTAGGTCACTCAGGAACATTCAATTTGGTCTAGGTTAGCAACTCCATTACCTTTTGGTTATTACGTTTTAGGTTACTGTCCTGCTGGATGTTGAATTTGTCCTCCCAGTGTCTGTTGGAAAGCAGACTTGAAAATATTTGTCCAGCAATGATCAACAACCAACGACAGCGCTTGAAGAATGAAGAAAGAATACTGTGCAAATATTGTACAAGTGTCCAGGTGTGCAAAGCTCTTGGAGACTTACCCAGAAATACTTGCATCTGTAATTGGTTGCTAGTTGATTCCATATGTGTTATTTTGATGTCTTATAGTACAAATAAAGAAAAACCCTGGATGAGTAGGTGTGTCCAAAGTTTTGACTAGTACTGTTTATAAATGAGATATTTCTATATTTCATTGCCAATAAATTTGCAAACACTTCTAAAAACATGTTCTCACTTTGTCGTTATGGGGTAATGTGTGTAGATGGGTGAGGGAAAAAAAATATTGAATCTATTTTGAATTCAGGCTGTAAGGCAACAAAATGTAGTCAAGGGGCATGAATACTTTCTGAAGGCACTTTCTGCATACACCTGTCACTATCTCTCTACCTTTCTCTCACAACTTTATGAATTTCCATAATGAAATGATCCCAGAGCTTTTCTATATGGCACTCTCAATAACCCTCCCTCCTCTACAAGAGAGGGGGATATTCTATCACTTCTCTCCTCATACCTCAGTGCTCGAATGGGCTTGAGTGAGCAGCAAACGAAGGGGGTTAGAAAGAGGAGGGGTGGAGGTGGTTGGTCCCATGGGAGGTCCCCTCCTCCCATTCCTCCTGTCATCTCCTCCTCTCTTCCCTTTCTCCCAGAGCCTGTTGAAGCTGCAGATGAAAAGCCCTGAGCAGATCATTAGTCTGCAGTGGCACTGCCTCAGCTTTGTCTCTTATCCTCCTCTCCTGCTGTGTTCCTGTGTCGCTAAGCTGTGTAGTCCGTACGGTTTCATGTTGAGTTTATGACTGGGTTGTTTGTTTCATGTTTTGTCATGACTTGTTAGCAGGTTAGTTTACATTTGGGACTATTTCTGTTAGTCGGTAATGAGTTGCTTATGTTTTCTGCTGGTATTCAGAATCATGGACTTTGTCTAGAAAACCCCTCAAATTGACCTTATAGCAGCAGATGACCGTTACCGTAGATGATTCAATTAATAATCAAATACTTGGGATTTGAAAGCACCCCCCCGAAAAATGATCTGAAAGAATGTAGGTTGAGAAGTTCCGACGAGCTCTGAGAGCTCTCCATCTAACTTTTTCAAGTCGCACGTCAGATCTTCAGAGGGAGAAACGAAGCATTTGAAACAAATCGTATTTTAAAGCGACCTAGATTCTCCTGCTGCCTGCCTGCACGAAGTGCGTGAGTCAAACACAGGAGAGATGAACGTCACAGAGTCAAAATGCCACTTCTTATTAATGCCATATTGGCTTCCTGCTGTCCCACGTATTCTTCCTCCCTCCCACAATGCTTTTAGCCGCAACACTGGTAAGGTACATCACAGTACCTCTCATGTATGCTGTAATGTATCTTAATGCATCGATACTGTACATATACCATAGTCAGAAAGACACGCGAGGCACTACCACCACTCACGGCTATAGTTCCCACTCTGTAACCGTGAACATAATGCTGTCATGCATATTGAATTGACAGACTCCCACAGCTAAATCCTACATGTTTAGTATAGCCAGGTATCCCAAAGCATTTGAAATCTCCCACATTTTATAGTTTTCAAATTTGGATTAATCCTTTAGAAGTCAGCAGGTTTAGTACATACATTTTTCTGGGGGGGGGGATAACTACCAATATAATATCACTATATGCTAGCGCAGAACAGAACAGAATCTAATGTAGCTAGCTATATGTCAACATTTTATCAAGGTGAAACTGACATTTTGTCCGACTCCATAATAAAACCAAATGCTAGTAAAACCAAATGCATGCTTTTCAACCGATCGCTGCCTGCACCCGCATGCCCGACTAGCATCACCACCCTGGATGGTTCCGACCTTGAATATGTGGACATCTATAAGTACCTAGGTGTCTGGCTAGACTGCAAACTCTCCTTCCAGACTCATATCAATCATATCGATCTCCAATCGAAAATCAAATCAAGAGTCGGCTTTCTATTCCGCAACAAAGCCTCCTTCACTCACGCCGCCAAGCTTACCCTAGTAAAACTGACTATCCTACCGATCCTCGACTTCGGCGATGTCATCTACAAAATGGCTTCCAACACTCTACTCAGCAAACTGGATGCAGTCTATCACAGTGCCATCCGTTTTGTCACTAAAGCACCTTATACCACCCACCACTGCGACTTGTATGCTCTAGTCGGCTGGCCCTCGCTACATATTCGTCGCCAGACCCACTGGCTCCAGGTCATCTACAAGTCCATGCTAGGTAAAGCTCCGCCTTATCTCAGTTCACTGGTCACGATGGCAACACCCATCCGTAGCACGCGCTCCAGCAGGTGTATCTCACTGATCATCCCTAAAGCCAACACCTCATTTGGCCGCCTTTCGTTCCAGTACTCTGCTGCCTGTGACTGGAACGAACTGCAAAAATCGCTGAAGTTGGAGACTTTTATCTCCCTCACCAACTTCAAACATCAGCTATCTGAGCAGCTAACCGATCGCTGCAGCTGTACATAGTCTATTGATAAATAGCCCACCCATTTTCACCTACCTCATTCCCATACTGTTTTTATACTGTTTTTATTTATTTACTTTTCTGCTCTTTTGCACACCAATATCTCTACCTGTACATGACCATCTGATCATTTATCACTCCAGTGTTAATCTGCAAAATTGTAATTATTCGCCTACCTCCTCATGCCTTTTGCACAATGTATATAGACTCCCCTTTTTTCTACTGTGTTATTGACTTGTTAATTGTTTACTCCATGTGTAACTCTGTGTTGTCTGTTCACACTGCTATGCTTTATCTTGGCCAGGTCGCAGTTGCAAATGAGAACTTGTTCTCAACTAGCCTACCTGGTTAAATAAAGGTGAAATAAAAAATAATAATAATAAAAAAATAAAAATAAAATGAATTAAAAAAATAACATCAGGTTATTGCTATAGGGAGAATGGCACAAGGCTAAATCCATGACCCGTCTAACAGTGGAACACATTAAGGAAACGGAGAAACTATTACCTTCCACTCATAAATCAGGCAAGAGTCCCTAAAGGGGAAGAAAGGCAGCTCAGATGAAATGAAATGCTAAACCTATAGGCTAACAGAGGGAACGTGCTGACCCAGACAGGCTAAAAAAGAACAAGGCAAAGCCGCCATGATGAATTTAGCTTCTGGTCATTGCATTGCTAATATCCATCTATTTGGACATGAAACAAGCTCTTTGCTAGTGATCAACAACAGAAATAACAGGCCGTAAATTGCCGACTCTCTGTTTTATTCTCTGGGCTTCGACAACCGATGAAAAATTCAAGTCTGATGTAGGATCGGAAGATCAGAGGATCTGGCTTTGGGCCAGAAGGACCTGTTAGAGACCAGTTTACTGGCCCATTGTACAGGCAGTGGGTTGCCACGTCTCATTTTACCATTCCTAAGGCATAAAGGGGCCTATCCTGCTGATGTACTGTATATCCTATCCATTCTTTACCAGACTCTCTCTCTCTTTTCCTCGTTCCCTCTCTCTTTTGCTCTCTTCATCTCCCTCTCTCCTTCTCTCCCCTAAAGGAGGAGAGTGTGATGAGAACTAAAGAGGTGAGAGCGGGAAAGAGATGAAGGGATGAAGAGAAGAGGTAGCTCTAGGGATAAGAATCTCTCAGCCACACTTAAGGCATCGCGGCAGGTGCGTGTCAGGAATCACAAGCAGACATGACACCCTGCCTAGGACCACATACGCACTGAGACACACACTGAGACAGAGACAAACTTACACACACACACACACACACACACACACACACACACACACACACACAGACACAAACTTAATTGTTATCGATTGCAGAATAATGTTTTTAATGTCAGCATATTATGGAATAACCCTTCATTTGACTAATTGGAGGATGATAATAAGTCATAGATCAGATGTGTGGGGAGTCAGCCCACTCATCCCTTGTATCCTCATTCCCTTGATTGACTTAATTCCATCTAGTCTACACGATTCCACAGAATCTTTCAGTATACAGTGCAGTGGATATGATAATTCCAGTCCAGTCTACCGACCAAAAAGCACTTGTGTCCTCCACTATAACACACTCCAACACACTGCCCTATTACTCCCTCCATTTGCTGAGATGCTTAGGACGACATCCAATAGGATGCTAGATAAACTCCCAGATGGGCGTAACGGGCTCAGTGCATCTCCATACTGCGGCATAATGGAACGGCCAAAAATTGATGTGGATCAGTGTATGTGTGTGTGCGCATGTGCGTGAGTGCACGTGCTTCTGTCCATCTCTCTATTCAGGCTCAATTGACCATTCCGTCAGCTATTGTTGGACACCAGTCTGGGCTAATTCCCATGTTGTCATACAGACTGCCATTCATTAGATATATTGCTGATGCTGTGCTGTGGGGTAGCCAGGCCAAAGTCTGTTATCCAATGGGAGAGGAGGAAATCAGAGACAATGCAGTGCCCATCACCATCTCTTTGGTCCAAGGTGTATATTTTCATTACAGTAAGAAAGGTAACCACACACTGTTGAATGCTCCGGCGGTTCCATTGTGCAGTGTTTCGACCCTGAGGGCTATGTTTTTATTCATCCATCCAACCGTTCAGTCTGGGAAGGGGATTCTTGCAGGTGGATGGATATTGTGGTTATTGGTTTCAGGTCTACTGTTTTCATTACCACTCGTTTTATTGAACTTTGCCACTCGGCAATGATTCTCTCAATCCCAGGTGCTGAATAATTGACTAGAAAATAAAACATATACTATAAATCAAATCAAACTTTATTTGTCACATGCGCCGAATACAAGTATAGACTTTACCGTGAAATGCTTACTTACAAGCCCTTAACCAACAGTGCAGTTCAAGAAAAAGAAAATGGCGAAGTGGGGGCGAAGTGACCATGCATAGGTAACAAACAAATAGCGAGTAGCAGCAGTGTACAAAAGGGAGGGAAATTGTCCGGTGGCAATTTTATGGATTGTTCAGCAGTCTTATGGCTTGGGGGTCGAAGCTGTTGAGGAGCCTTTTGGTCCTAGACTTGGCACTCCGGTACCACTTGTCGAGCGGTAGCTTGGGTGACTGGAGTCTTTGACACTTTTTTGGGCGTTCCTCTGACACGCCTATTATATAGGTCCTGGATGGTAGGGAGCTTTGCCCCAGTGATGTACTGGGCCGATCTGCCTTACGGTCAGATGCCGAGCAGTTGCCATACCAGGCGGTGATGCTCTCGATTTTACCCTCGTAAAACTGACTATCCTGCCGATCCTTGACTTCGGCGATGTCATTTCCTAAACAGCCTCCAACACTCTACTTGGCAAATTGGATGCAGTCTATCACAGTGCCATCCGTTTTGTCACCAAAGCTCCATATACTACCCACCAATGTGACCTGTATGCTCTCATTGGCTGGCCTTAGCTTCATATTTGTCGCCAAACCCACTGGCTCCAGGTTATCTATAAGTTTTTGCTAGGTAAAGCCCCGCCTTATCTCAGCTCACTGGTCACCATAGCAGCACCCACCCGTAGCACATGTTCCAGCAGGTATATTTCATAGGTCACCCCCAAAGCCAATTCCTCCTTTGGCCACCTTTCTTTCCAGTTCTCTGCTGCCAATGACTGGAACGAATTGCAAAATCACCCCGGTATCTCTACTTGCACATTCATCTTCTGCACATCTATCACTCCAGTGTTTAATTGCTAAATTGTAGTTATTTCACCACTATGGCCTATTTATTGCCTTACCTCCCTTATCTTACCTCGTTTGCACACACTGTATATAAACTTTTTTTCTATTGTGTTATTGACTGTATGTTTGTTTATTCCATGTGTAACTCTGTGTTGTTGTTTGTATCGCACTGCTTTGCTTTATCTTGGCCAGGTCACAGTTGTAAATGAGAACTTGTTCTCAACTGGCCTACCTGGTTAAATAAAGGAGAAATAAAAAAAGAAAATGAATAAATTCATTTAAAGACGGTGCAGCTGTAGAACCTTTTGAGGATCTGGGGACGCATGCCAAATCTTTTCAGTCTCCCAAGTGGGAAAAGGTTTTGTCGTGCCCTTTTCACGACTGTTTTGGTATGTTTGGACCCTGATAGTTTGTTGGTGATATGGACACCAAGAAACTTGAAACTCTCGACCTGTTCCACTACTGCCCCGTCAATGTTAATGGGGGCCTGTTCAGCCCGCCTTTTCCTGTAGTCCACGATCATTCCAAAATCCACAGCAGCATATCACTTAGAATGCATGCCCATACTTTGTTCATTCTCAGTGCTACACCAGTATGGACATAGGAACAGATATAACAGGGAGACTACACCGTCTTTAATGAAAAGGCCTTCTGCAGCGTCTCCAGCAAACAGACCAAACCTGACCCACTGACCTGCATCCAGCTAACAGCACAGATACAACAGTCGTGCTGTGCTGTAAGGCAGGTTAAAGAGGCAAACCAGGATCTGCGGATGGAGCTGAAACGCATGACGGAGGAACTCATCATGAGAGAGCAGCACAGCCAGTCCCTTGAGAGACAGCTGGAGGAGATGAGGACCATTGTCCTCTCCACCCCGAAGACAGACATCGACACACACACACCACTGGCACCCAAACCAACAACCTCTCCAAAACACACACACACACCATTCCTGACACTAACAATCATACAAACGTCACACATACCACTGACACATATTCAACACCCTGCATTGACAACCACACACCCAACATCCCCAGCACTAACACATATACTCAACCTCTGCCCCATGGAGAACAGCAAAGTCACTACACTACACAACCCTAAACAATACATTAATTGCACTATAACGGTGAGCAGGGCCCACAAACTGTTAGGGCCTACATACAGCTGTCCCAACAGCAGAGCTTTCTTTTCAGCACCATGGAGTGAAACCTTACCACCACTACACCTGGCAGAGCCTTGTTTGGCAGCGAAACACTTCATTCAGCCTCATTTACCACCTTACATAGCTGATATGGCTGACTTGCTTAAACAAATGTGGTTTCTACTGACAATTGAGATATACAAACTGTGGCATAAGGGAACGATGAGCGGATAAGAGGCAGTCCGTAATTTTGATGAAGACATTAATGAGCACATTAAGATGGACATAGTCAATTGAACTATTTGTTCAGCACTACATCAAGTCAGAACCGTAGGATAATTAAAAGGGGCAGAACAGCAGACAATGAAAACTCCTACAGTATTCAATGATTACATTTCTCTAAAACAGGCTATAGGCTACATGATCACCACCAAGTTAGAACAGTAGGCTAAGTTATGAAGGGGGAAAGGGAAGCCAATTATTAGGGTGAGCCACATGGGCTACTAACAGCTTACTACACAATATACACTTAGTATTACTATCTTAGTTAGAGTATAAATATCTCCCTGGTATATTAAAACATTTATGCAGCAGCATATAATCCATTTTTGGACTCACCTTGTTGTTCTGTGCTCACTTGAACAGGAAGGTGGTGCGGCGGTCCTTCTTGTGGGAAGATTTTGTCATGAAACGTTGTCATTAAAGTCTGGCATTTTCTGGATGTATGGTGCTTTCAATACAACTGGGAACTCAGAAAATAACAAGGTTGTATCATGACGTCGGTGTTCTTCAGGTCGGAGCTCTAGAAAGAGGCCAGAGTTCCCGACATGGAATTCCGAGTTGGATGACCGTTAAAAACGTATTTTCCCAGTCGGAGCTCGTTTTAAAGATAAAAGGATTTGCCGGTAGATTGTTGACTTGATTCATGATGATGACTGCTTGCCTAGCTTGCTAGCAAAGCATGTGAAAGTATGATGTTGACATGATCAGTCAAATCAAAGCTACAGTAGATATGACGTCATTTTATCTGTGGCCAATGACCTTGAGCCTTCTTGGATGGGCACTTCTAATGTAAATCTATGGCAGCACCCAAGAGGATTGAATTTTCGAGCTCTCCCTGAAGATTGTTTTGGTGGCGTAGTGTCCCCATGAGTGACAGAACACTGAGCCAATTACGGTGCAACTAGAGAACATTACCAACCCCTAGCACAGAGCTAGTCTGAAATACCTGCATGTTTGCAAACTGATATGTGACACGTATTCATTCATGCTAACCTGAATGACGGGTCACCACTGATCACTCCAGACACCCACAACAGCAGCACACAGCCAGAGCAGTGGACAGAGGACAACATGTGTGACTCCAACTGCAAATGCCTTGATGGAAGACTGCTCAGTGACTTTCAACGTGGCACCGTCATAGGATGCCAATATTCCATCAAGACAGTTCCTCAAATGTCTGCCCTGCTAGACATGCCCCGGTCAACTGTAAGTGCTGTTATTGTGAAATGAAAACATCTAGGAGCTCTAATAGCTCAGCTGCGAAGTGGTAGGCCACACAAGCTCATAGAACAGGGCCGCTGTCCTGACTACTGAGTTCCAAACTGCCTCTGGAAGGAATGTCAGCACAATAACTGTTCTTCGGGAGCTTCATGAAATGGGTTTCCATTGGCCGAGCAGCCGCACACAAGCCTAAGATCACCATGCAAAATGCCAAGCGTCGGCCAATGTGGTGGTGTAAAGTGTGTGTGGTGTAAAGTGGTGTAAAGCTCACCTCCATTGGACTCTGGAGCAGTAGAAACAATGAATCACGCTTCACCATCTGGCAGTCCAACGGACGAATCTGGGTTTGGTGAATGCCAGGAGAGCACTACCTGCCCCAATGCATAGTGACAGGTGTCAAGTTTGGTGGAGGAGGAATAATGGTCTGGGGCTGTTTTCCATGGCTCGGGCCCCTTAGTTCTAGTGAAGAGAAATCTTTACTCTACAGCATACAATGACATTCTAGATGATTCTGTAATTCCAACTTTAATGGTTGTAGCATTAGTTTTTATTAGTTATATTAGTAGTTGTAGCTGTAGTTTGTATTAGTTACAGTAGTTCTAGCAGTAATTATATTAGTTGTATTAGTAGTTGCAGCAGTGGTTTGTATTAGTTGTAGGCCTAAGTCGTTTTTTATATTGTTAATGTATGTTTTTTATTTGTATTATTATTATTATTATTAGATAGTAGTTACCATTGTTGGGTTGTAAATAAATAGAGTAAAAAAACTCACGGACGCTTATTAAACCTCAAACCAAGCTCAGACCCCGCTGAGTCATTCAGCTGCATAAGACAAGGAACATGTTCAAACAAGCCCTGGTATTTAACCCTTTCTCCTATGCTGAGACCCTCCTTACACATCTGAACAGCCAACACACCTCACCACCTCTATCCAGAACTTTAGTGATAGCTGTTCTTCCTCACGTCATCTGACCTGACCTCAACCCCCACATTCCTCACTCCTCCCCATAGGATCCCTGACGTCGAACAATAACATGTTCTGACAGTATTTACACGTCCGGCCTCCCTCTCTCTCCCTCTGCGACATGATTGAGGATGTTTGACATTTATAGGTCAAAACCCATCATCCTATTATTCTTGTTAACATTCTCGATTCACATGTTTTATTTACACTCTTCAAAACCAAGAGATTTCATCCGGCAAAATTTCAAATGAATAAATAAACAGATATCCTGTTATGACACATCGCGTATTGTACACCATCGCCACTTCCTGCTTGGCCAAACATATGTGCTCATCCCGAATATGAGGAAAAGGGAAAGTAATCTTTGGTGACAAGCCTGATAAGGCTAACACCTGGGACCACCTGGGAGCTGCTGCATATAATCCAGTTTAGCCTACCCGTCCTCTCGTAATCAGTAATCAGTAATAACAGTTATCTCTAACCATAACATATTGTAGAGGGGTTGGGTTAAATACGGAAGACACGTTTCGGATAAATGCATTCAGTTTCCCCATTCCCTATTGACAGGTTTTGTAAGCGATTCTAGCCTCTGGAAATAATTGCTGTTTGTTACTGGAGGAGATATGACAGGTGTGGAAACAACGGTTTCAATCAGAATAATTTGTTTTAATAAACAGAGCAGGTGAGGGTATATCCATGGAAACCGTTCGTGAGGCACTAGTGAGGGGGAAATGTTCTTTGCTGTCTCTTAACGTCAACTTCACCTCTCTCGTTCTTGATTTGATTTCATGTGGCAAACACACACGAGAAATTGCATCAAATACATTTGTGGGTGGAGGTAGTGTTGTGTGTTTAAAGGCACTTCCATTACAATCACCTCCTTGGATTGTGAAAACATTCAGGTTGAACAATGGCAAGACCAACGGAAGAGACAAATTAGCTCATTCCAATCCTATTGATCTGTGAAATATAACATAACCATTTGAGTCGGATAACTCTATTGAACTTACAAAATGGTACCGTTTCCCAGCATCCCTGGTGAGTTCCAACCATCCTCTACTCATGTCTCGATACATGTGGCTTGATTGTAATGTAATCTAGATTTGATTTTCTTAGTCACAAGGGAATAACACAACACTCTCAAATGTGAATATGTTTCATGTTGAATCTATTATAATTCCTTTTCTCAAAACATCCGCTTCTCCCTTTCAAGAGCTCTATCCTGTCTGTGTTGCTTTCTTGAGCATGGGGAATGAGCAAAAGGCAGAGAGGCCCACCCTGATTGTTCTCACTGCTTTGATGTGAAGGCATCGGTCTCTCCGTTGGCAGGCCTTGTTTCAAATCGCATGTGGTTTTCGGAGGTTGTGAAATGCATCTTACATCGCCCATTTGAATTTTTTTAAGATCAAGACTACACCGTTTATTATGCAAGCACTTTGAATAACCCAAGAATAAAGAAGGGGGGAGAGAGAGCAGCTATAAATATGATTCTATCATTTATTATAAATAACACAAGGCTCAGTTGTTGAATGCCTCCCTGTCAAAATTGGGAAGTTTGCCCCGGGTTATGAAAAATACATAGAATTACAACTTAATTCCCTTTTCAGGTCTCCAGATTTGCTATTATACGTAATGTTTTCCCTGTTATTTCCATTGCCCTGTCATTAATGGGTCATAATCATATTAAAGTGAGACACACAAACACACACACTCATTCACTAACTCACACACACACACACACACACACACACACACTCTCTCTCTCTCTCTCTCTCTCTCTCTCTCTCTGTTCTTTCCTCAGCTGGGGGCTGTGGTTTCAGACTGAGTGTGTGAGACATGCGTTATCCTGTTGTCCCAGAGTTGGTTAATAAGACCTCTAGACTATGTGGAAGTTGTCTAGTGCTTACCTGGCGCCTAGGCAGAACATGGCTGCTCTATAAAGAATAAACAAACATTGTTTGTTCCATGTGCCAAAACTATGACAATGCAATTACATTTTATATAATAATGGAAATCACATACTTATCACAATCCACACAGACACACAGACACACAGACAGACACACACACACACACACACACACACACACACACACACACACACACACACACACACACACACACACACCATTTGGAGTGGAGTAAATGTCTTCCCTAGTATATCATTGTTGAGAATGTCAGCCGGTTGGTTGGTAGCTGTCATCAGCTCCCTCTGTGACCTCTCTATTACGCCTTTCACAGTGGGGTTAAGAGGAAAATGTCTCCATTTGGGATCAGTTACGGCTCAGTTGGTCATGGATGGTCAGGTTTGATCGGTGCTGGGGAAAGGTCAAAGGTTTTCCTCACAGGACTTTAAAGAAGACTCATCTAACTGGCCTTGTAATGTGAGTGTCCCCGATTGATTATGTCAACTTTGGGTCCCATATATCTTACATTACATTGGCTGCTGGAGTTTGAAGACCTTTTTCGGGCGAGAATGTGATTGGAAAGTTATAAGAAAAGTCTCAAGAAATTAGCAGTTTTCAAAAGGCTTCTTCTACTGCCTTGGAGCTGATACCCAGATGGATTGTTGAAAGAGCATGTGCACTGTGTGTAATGCTCTGATGAGACAGAGAGAAATGCATTGCTGTGCACTGTGGGGAAATCAAATGCACCATGAAGAATAGCTTCGGTGGAAAGCTAGCTACCAACTGCTGCTGAGCTGTAGCTCCGTGGTAATGATGAGTGCTTCATGTCTCCCAGCTCTGCTAACCAAGATGCAGTCATTCTCATTTCTAGCTGGTCCATATGTGCCCCTATTGGCTGATTAGATTAACTTGAGGCCCATGTGACACTCTGCTATCTAGGAGAAAGGATGGCAAAGGGTGCATGCACACGCACACACATTCTCTCCCACGCTCACACACACATATTTGTGTGGAGATTGAATTAACCTGAATAATGACATTGAAAATAGGCCACCCTCAACTCAGAGAGAGAGAGAGAGAGAGAGAGAGAGAGAGAGAGAGAGAGAGAGAGACCGAGAGACCTTTATTACACTTACAAATTGACTTGAGACTATTGCATGAGACATGAGTTTCTCTGTCGCGCCTGTTTTCAGTGATCTGGAGGTGTTAGTCTGTTTTCAGTGATCTGGACGTGTTAGTCTGTTTTCAGTGATCTGGACGTGTTAGTCTGTTTTCAGTGATCTGGAGGGGTTAGTCTGTTTTCAGTGATCTGGAGGGGTTAGTCTGTTTTCAGTGATCTGGACGTGTTAGTCTGTTTTCAGTGATCTGGAGGTGTTAGTCTGTTTTCAGTGATCTGGACGTGTTAGTCTGTTGTCAGTGATCTGAGGTGTTAGTCTGTTGTCAGTGA
Source organism: Oncorhynchus nerka (assembly GCF_034236695.1). Lineage (NCBI taxonomy): Eukaryota > Metazoa > Chordata > Actinopteri > Salmoniformes > Salmonidae > Oncorhynchus > Oncorhynchus nerka. Next base: position 29,010,253 of record NC_088413.1, on the reverse strand, counting down.
TCTGGAGGTGTTAGTCTGTTGTCAGTGATCTGGAGGTGTTAGTCTGTTGTCAGTGATCTGGAGGTGTTAGTCTGTTGTCAGTGATATGGAGGTGTTAGGCTGTTGTCAGTGATCTGGAGGTGTTAGTCTGTTTTCAGTGATCTGGAGGTGTTACTCTGTTGTCAGTGATCTGGAGGTGTTAGTTTGTTGTCAGTGATCTGGAGGTGTTAGTCTGTTGTCAGTGAACTGGATGTGTTAGTCTGTTGTCAGTGATCTGGAGGTATTAGTCTGTTTTCAGTGATCTGGATGTGTTAGTCTGTTGTCAGTGATCTGGAGGTGTTAGTCTGTTGTCAGTGATCTGGATGTGTTAGTCTGTTGTCAGTGATCTGGAGGTGTTAGTCTGTTTTCAGTGATCTGGATGTGTTAGTCTGTTGTCAGTGATCTGGAGGTGTTAGTCTGTTGTCAGTGATCTGGATGTGTTAGTCTGTTGTCAGTGATCTGGAGGTGTTAGTCTGTTTTCAGTGATCTGGATGTGTTAGTCTGTTGTCAGTGATCTGGAGGTGTTAGTCTGTTGTCAGTGATCTGGAGGTGTTAGTCTGTTGTCAGTGATCTGAAGGTGTTAGTCTGTTGTCAGTGATCTGGAGGTGTTAGTCTGTTGTCAGTGATCTGAAGGTGTTAGTCTGTTGTCAGTGATCTGGAGGTGTTAGTCTGTTGTCAGTGATATGGAGGTGTTAGGCTGTTGTCAGTGATCTGGAGGTGTTAGTCTGTTTTCAGTGATCTGGAGGTGTTAGTCTGTTGTCAGTGATCTGGAGGTGTTAGTTTGTTGTCAGTGATCTGGAGGTGTTAGTCTGTTGTCAGTGAACTGGATGTGTTAGTCTGTTGTCAGTGATCTGGAGGTATTAGTCTGTTTTCAGTGATCTGGATGTGTTAGTCTGTTGTCAGTGATCTGGAGGTGTTAGTCTGTTGTCAGTGATCTGGATGTGTTAGTCTGTTGTCAGTGATCTGGAGGTGTTAGTCTGTTTTCAGTGATCTGGATGTGTTAGTCTGTTGTCAGTGATCTGGAGGTGTTAGTCTGTTGTCAGTGATCTGGATGTGTTAGTCTGTTGTCAGTGATCTGGAGGTGTTAGTCTGTTTTCAGTGATCTGGATGTGTTAGTCTGTTGTCAGTGATCTGGAGGTGTTAGTCTGTTGTCAGTGATCTGGAGGTGTTAGTCTGTTGTCAGTGATCTGGAGGTGTTAGTCTGTTGTCAGTGATCTGGAGGTGTTAGTCTGTTTTCAGTGATCTGGAGGTGTTAGTCTGTTGTCAGTGATATGGAGGTGTTAGTCTGTTGTCAGTGATCTGGAGGTATTAGTCTGTTTTCAGTGATCTGGATGTGTTAGTCTGTTGTCAGTGATCTGGAGGTGTTAGTCTGTTGTCAGTGATCTGGATGTGTTAGTCTGTTGTCAGTGATCTGGAGGTGTTAGTCTGTTTCAGTGATCTGGATGTGTTAGTCTGTTGTCAGTGATCTGGAGGTGTTAGTCTGTTGTCAGTGATCTGGATGTGTTAGTCTGTTGTCAGTGATCTGGAGGTGTTAGTCTGTTTTCAGTGATCTGGATGTGTTAGTCTGTTGTCAGTGATCTGGAGGTGTTAGTCTGTTGTCAGTGATCTGGAGGTGTTAGTCTGTTGTCAGTGATCTGGAGGTGTTAGTCTGTTGTCAGTGATATGGAGGTGTTAGGCTGTTGTCAGTGATCTGGAGGTGTTAGTCTGTTTTCAGTGATCTGGAGGTGTTAGTCTGTTGTCAGTGATCTGGAGGTGTTAGTTTGTTGTCAGTGATCTGGAGGTGTTAGTCTGTTGTCAGTGAACTGGATGTGTTAGTCTGTTGTCAGTGATCTGGAGGTATTAGTCTGTTTTCAGTGATCTGGATGTGTTAGTCTGTTGTCAGTGATCTGGAGGTGTTAGTCTGTTGTCAGTGATATGGAGGTGTTAGTCTGTTGTCAGTGATCTGGAGGTGTTAGTCTGTTTTCAGTGATCTGGAGGTGTTAGTCTGTTGTCAGTGAACTGGATGTGTTAGTATGTTGTCAGTGATCTGGAGGTATTAGTCTGTTTTCAGTGATCTGGATGTGTTAGTCTGTTGTCAGTGATCTGGAGGTGTTAGTCTGTTGTCAGTGATCTGGATGTGTTAGTCTGTTGTCAGTGATCTGGAGGTGTTAGTCTGTTTTCAGTGATCTGGATGTGTTAGTCTGTTGTCAGTGATCTGGAGGTGTTAGTCTGTTGTCAGTGATCTGGATGTGTTAGTCTGTTGTCAGTGATCTGGAGGTGTTAGTCTGTTTTCAGTGATCTGGATGTGTTAGTCTGTTGTCAGTGATCTGGAGGTGTTAGTCTGTTGTCAGTGATCTGGAGGTGTTAGTCTGTTGTCAGTGATCTGGAGGTGTTAGTCTGTTGTCAGTGATCTGAAGGTGTTAGTCTGTTGTCAGTGATCTGGAGGTGTTAGTCTGTTGTCAGTGATCTGAAGGTGTTAGTCTGTTGTCAGTGATCTGGAGGTGTTAGTCTGTTGTCAGTGATCTGGAGGTGTTAGTCTGTTGTCAGTGATATGGAGGTGTTAGGCTGTTGTCAGTGATCTGGAGGTGTTAGTCTGTTTTCAGTGATCTGGAGGTGTTAGTCTGTTGTCAGTGATCTGGAGGTGATAGTCTGTTGTCAGTGAACTGGATGTGTTAGTCTGTTGTCAGTGATCTGGAGGTATTAGTCTGTTTTCAGTGATCTGGATGTGTTAGTCTGTTGTCAGTGATCTGGAGGTGTTAGTCTGTTGTCAGTGATCTGGATGTGTTAGTCTGTTGTCAGTGATCTGGAGGTGTTAGTCTGTTTTCAGTGATCTGGATGTGTTAGTCTGTTGTCAGTGATCTGGAGGTGTTAGTCTGTTGTCAGTGATCTGGATGTGTTAGTCTGTTGTCAGTGATCTGGAGGTGTTAGTCTGTTTTCAGTGATCTGGATGTGTTAGTCTGTTGTCAGTGATCTGGAGGTGTTAGTCTGTTGTCAGTGATCTGGAGGTGTTAGTCTGTTGTCAGTGATCTGGAGGTGTTAGTCTGTTGTCAGTGATCTGGAGGTGTTAGTCTGTTGTCAGTGATCTGGAGGTGTTAGTCTGTTTTCAGTGATCTGGAGGTGTTAGTATGTTGTCAGTGATATGGAGGTGTTAGTCTGTTGTCAGTGATCTGGAGGTGTTAGTCTGTTTTCAGTGATCTGGAGGTGTTAGTCTGTTGTCGGTGATATGGAGGTGTTAGTCTGTTGTCAGTGATCTGGAGGTGTTAGGCTGTTGTCAGTGATCTGGAGGTGTTAGTCTGTTGTCAGTGATATGGAGGTGTTAGTCTGTTGTCAGTGATCTGGAGGTGTTAGTCTGTTTTCAGTGATCTGGAGGTGTTAGTATGTTGTCAGTGATATGGAGGTGTTAGTCTGTTTTCAGTGATCTGGACGTGTTAGTCTGTTGTCAGTGATCTGGAGGTGTTAGTCTGTTGTCAGTGATCTGGAGGTGTTAGTCTGTTGTCGGTGATCTGGAGGTGTTAGTCTGTTGTCAGTGATCTGAAGGTGTTAGTCTGTTGTCGGTGATCTGGAGGTGTTAGTCTGTTGTCAGTGATCTGGAGGTGTTAGTCTGTTGTCAGTGATCTGGAGGTGTTAGTCTGTTGTCAGTGCTCTGGAGGTGTTAGTCTGTTTTCAGTGATCTGGAGGTGTTAGTCTGTTGTCAGTGATCTGGAGGTGTTAGTCTGTTGTCAGTGATCTGGAGGTGTTAGTCTGTTGTCAGTGATCTGGAGGTGTTAGTCTGTTGTCAGTGATCTGGAGGTGTTAGGCTGTTGTCAGTGATCTGGAGGTGTTAGTCTGTTGTCAGTGATCTGGAGGTGTTAGGCTGTTGTCAGTGATCTGGAGGTGTTAGTCTGTTGTCAGTGATATGGAGGTGTTAGTCTGTTGTCAGTGATATGGAGGTGTTAGTCTGTTTTCAGTGATCTGAAGGTGTTAGTCTGTTGTCAGTGATCTGGAGGTGTTAGTCTTCTTTCAGTGATCTGAAGGTGTTAGTCTGTTTTCAGTGATCTGGAGGTGTTAGTCTGTTGTCAGTGATCTGGAGGTGTTAGTCTGTTGTCAGTGATATGGAGGTGTTAGTCTGTTGTCAGTGATATGGAGGTGTTAGTCTGTTTTCAGTGATCTGGATGTGTTAGTCTGTTGTCAGTGATCTGGAGGTGTTAGTCTGTTGTCAGTGATCTGGAGGTGTTAGTCTGTTGTCAGTGATCTGGAGGTGTTAGTCTGTTGTCAGTGATCTGGAGGTGTTAGTTTGTTGTCAGTGATCTGGAGGTGTTAGTCTGTTGTCAGTGAACTGGATGTGTTAGTCTGTTGTCAGTGATCTGGAGGTATTAGTCTGTTTTTCAGTGATCTGGATGTGTTAGTCTGTTGTCAGTGATCTGGAGGTGTTAGTCTGTTGTCAGTGATCTGGATGTGTTAGTCTGTTGTCAGTGATCTGGAGGTGTTAGTCTGTTTTCAGTGATCTGGATGTGTTAGTCTGTTGTCAGTGATTTGGAGGTGTTAGTCTGTTGTCAGTGATCTGGATGTGTTAGTCTGTTGTCAGTGATCTGGAGGTGTTAGTCTGTTTTCAGTGATCTGGATGTGTTAGTCTGTTGTCAGTGATCTGGAGGTGTTAGTCTGTTGTCAGTGATCTGGAGGTGTTAGTCTGTTGTCAGTGATCTGGAGGTGTTAGTCTGTTGTCAGTGATCTGGAGGTGTTAGTCTGTTGTCAGTGATCTGGAGGTGTTAGGCTGTTGTCAGTGATCTGGAGGTGTTAGTCTGTTGTCAGTGATCTGGAGGTGTTAGGCTGTTGTCAGTGATCTGGAGGTGTTAGTCTGTTGTCAGTGATATGGAGGTGTTAGTCTGTTGTCAGTGATATGGAGGTGTTAGTCTGTTTTCAGTGATCTGAAGGTGTTAGTCTGTTGTCAGTGATCTGGAGGTGTTAGTCTGTTTTCAGTGATCTGAAGGTGTTAGTCTGTTTTCAGTGATCTGGAGGTGTTAGTCTGTTGTCAGTGATCTGGAGGTGTTAGTCTGTTGTCAGTGATATGGAGGTGTTAGTCTGTTGTCAGTGATATGGAGGTGTTAGTCTGTTTTCAGTGATCTGGATGTGTTAGTCTGTTGTCAGTGATCTGGAGGTGTTAGTCTGTTGTCAGTGATCTGGAGGTGTTAGTCTGTTGTCAGTGATCTGGAGGTGTTAGTCTGTTGTCAGTGATCTGGAGGTGTTAGTTTGTTGTCAGTGATCTGGAGGTGTTAGTCTGTTGTCAGTGAACTGGATGTGTTAGTCTGTTGTCAGTGATCTGGAGGTGTTAGTCTGTTGTCAGTGATCTGGATGTGTTAGTCTGTTGTCAGTGATCTGGAGGTGTTAGTCTGTTTTCAGTGATCTGGATGTGTTAGTCTGTTGTCAGTGATTTGGAGGTGTTAGTCTGTTGTCAGTGATCTGGATGTGTTAGTCTGTTGTCAGTGATCTGGAGGTGTTAGTCTGTTTTCAGTGATCTGGATGTGTTAGTCTGTTGTCAGTGATCTGGAGGTGTTAGTCTGTTGTCAGTGATCTGGAGGTGTTAGTCTGTTGTCAGTGATCTGGAGGTGTTAGTCTGTTGTCAGTGATCTGGAGGTGTTAGTCTGTTGTCAGTGATCTGGAGGTGTTAGTCTGTTGTCAGTGATATGGAGGTGTTAGTCTGTTGTCAGTGATCTGGAGGTGTTAGTCTGTTGTCAGTGATCTGGAGGTGTTAGGCTGTTGTCAGTGATCTGGAGGTGTTAGTCTGTTGTCAGTGATATGGAGGTGTTAGTCTGTTGTCAGTGATCGGGAGGTGTTAGTCTGTTTTCAGTGATCTGGAGGTGTTAGTATGTTGTCAGTGATATGGAGGTGTTAGTCTGTTTTCAGTGATCTGGACGTGTTAGTCTGTTGTCAGTGATCTGGAGGTGTTAGTCTGTTGTCAGTGATCTGGAGGTGTTAGTCTGTTGTCAGTGATCTGGAGGTGTTAGTCTGTTGTCAGTGATATGGAGGTGTTAGTCTGTTGTCAGTGATATGGAGGTGTTAGTCTGTTTTCAGTGATCTGGATGTGTTAGTCTGTTGTCAGTGATCTGGAGGTGTTAGTCTGTTGTCAGTGATCTGGAGGTGTTAGTCTGTTGTCAGTGATCTGGAGGTGTTAGTCTGTTGTCAGTGATCTGGAGGTGTTAGTTTGTTGTCAGTGATCTGGAGGTGTTAGTCTGTTGTCAGTGAACTGGATGTGTTAGTCTGTTGTCAGTGATCTGGAGGTGTTAGTCTGTTGTCAGTGATCTGGATGTGTTAGTCTGTTGTCAGTGATCTGGAGGTGTTAGTCTGTTTTCAGTGATCTGGATGTGTTAGTCTGTTGTCAGTGATTTGGAGGTGTTAGTCTGTTGTCAGTGATCTGGATGTGTTAGTCTGTTGTCAGTGATCTGGAGGTGTTAGTCTGTTTTCAGTGATCTGGATGTGTTAGTCTGTTGTCAGTGATCTGGAGGTGTTAGTCTGTTGTCAGTGATCTGGAGGTGTTAGTCTGTTGTCAGTGATCTGGAGGTGTTAGTCTGTTGTCAGTGATCTGGAGGTGTTAGTCTGTTGTCAGTGATCTGGAGGTGTTAGTCTGTTGTCAGTGATATGGAGGTGTTAGTCTGTTGTCAGTGATCTGGAGGTGTTAGTCTGTTGTCAGTGATCTGGAGGTGTTAGGCTGTTGTCAGTGATCTGGAGGTGTTAGTCTGTTGTCAGTGATATGGAGGTGTTAGTCTGTTGTCAGTGATCTGGAGGTGTTAGTCTGTTTTCAGTGATCTGGAGGTGTTAGTATGTTGTCAGTGATATGGAGGTGTTAGTCTGTTTTCAGTGATCTGGACGTGTTAGTCTGTTGTCAGTGATCTGGAGGTGTTAGTCTGTTGTCAGTGATCTGGAGGTGTTAGTCTGTTGTCAGTGATCTGGAGGTGTTAGTCTGTTGTCAGTGATCTGAAGGTGTTAGTCTGTTGTCGGTGATCTGGAGGTGTTAGTCTGTTGTCAGTGATCTGGAGGTGTTAGTCTGTTGTCAGTGATCTGGAGGTGTTAGTCTGTTGTCAGTGATCTGGAGGTGTTAGGCTGTTGTCAGTGATCTGGAGGTGTTAGTCTGTTTTCAGTGATCTGGAGGTGTTAGTCTGTTGTCAGTGATCTGGAGGTGTTAGTCTGTTGTCAGTGATCTGGAGGTGTTAGGCTGTTGTCAGTGATCTGGAGGTGTTAGTCTGTTGTCAGTGATCTGGAGGTGTTAGGCTGTTGTCAGTGATCTGGAGGTGTTAGTCTGTTGTCAGTGATCTGGAGGTGTTAGTCTGTTGTCAGTGATATGGAGGTGTTAGTCTGTTTTCAGTGATCTGAAGGTGTTAGTCTGTTGTCAGTGATCTGGAGGTGTTAGTCTGTTTTCAGTGATCTGAAGGTGTTAGTCTGTTTTCAGTGATCTGAAGGTGTTAGTCTGTTTTCAGTGATCTGGACGTGTTAGTCTGTTTTCAGTGATCTGGACGTGTTAGTCTGTTTTCAGTGATCTGGAGGTGTTAGTCTGTTGTCAGTGATCTGGAGGTGTTAGTCTGTTGTCAGTGATATGGAGGTGTTAGTCTGTTGTCAGTGATATGGAGGTGTTAGTCTGTTTTCAGTGATCTGGATGTGTTAGTCTGTTGTCAGTGATCTGGAGGTGTTAGTCTGTTGTCAGTGATCTGGAGGTGTTAGTCTGTTGTCAGTGATCTGGAGGTGTTAGTCTGTTGTCAGTGATCTGGAGGTGTTAGTCTGTTGTCAGTGATCTGGAGGTGTTAGTCTGTTTTCAGTGATCTGGAGGTGTTAGTCTGTTGTCAGTGATCTGGAGGTGTTAGGCTGTTGTCAGTGATCTGGAGGTGTTAGTCTGTTGTCAGTGATATGGAGGTGTTAGTCTGTTGTCAGTGATCTGGAGGTGTTAGTCTGTTTTCAGTGATCTGGAGGTGTTAGGCTGTTGTCAGTGATATGGAGGTGTTAGTCTGTTTTCAGTGATCTGGAGGTGTTAGTCTGTTGTCAGTGATCTGGAGGTGTTAGTCTGTTGTCAGTGATCTGGAGGTGTTAGTCTGTTGTCAGTGATCTGGAGGTGTTAGTCTGTTGTCAGTGATCTGAAGGTGTTAGTCTGTTGTCAGTGATCTGGAGGTGTTAGTCTGTTGTCAGTGATCTGGAGGTGTTAGTCTGTTGTCAGTGATCTGGAGGTGTTAGTCTGTTGTCGGTGATCTGGAGGTGTTAGTCTGTTGTCAGTGATCTGAAGGTGTTAGTCTGTTGTCGTGATCTGGAGGTGTTAGTCTGTTGTCAGTGATCTGGAGGTGTTAGTCTGTTGTCAGTGATCTGGAGGTGTTAGTCTGTTGTCAGTGCTCTGGAGGTGTTAGTCTGTTTTCAGTGATCTGGAGGTGTTAGTCTGTTGTCAGTGATCTGGAGGTGTTAGTCTGTTGTCAGTGATCTGGAGGTGTTAGTCTGTTGTCAGTGATCTGGAGGTGTTAGTCTGTTGTCAGTGATCTGGAGGTGTTAGGCTGTTGTCAGTGATCTGGAGGTGTTAGTCTGTTGTCAGTGATCTGGAGGTGTTAGGCTGTTGTCAGTGATCTGGAGGTGTTAGTCTGTTGTCAGTGATATGGAGGTGTTAGTCTGTTGTCAGTGATATGGAGGTGTTAGTCTGTTTTCAGTGATCTGAAGGTGTTAGTCTGTTGTCAGTGATCTGGAGGTGTTAGTCTTCTTTCAGTGATCTGAAGGTGTTAGTCTGTTTTCAGTGATCTGGAGGTGTTAGTCTGTTGTCAGTGATCTGGAGGTGTTAGTCTGTTGTCAGTGATATGGAGGTGTTAGTCTGTTGTCAGTGATATGGAGGTGTTAGTCTGTTTTCAGTGATCTGGATGTGTTAGTCTGTTGTCAGTGATCTGGAGGTGTTAGTCTGTTGTCAGTGATCTGGAGGTGTTAGTCTGTTGTCAGTGATCTGGAGGTGTTAGTCTGTTGTCAGTGATCTGGAGGTGTTAGTTTGTTGTCAGTGATCTGGAGGTGTTAGTCTGTTGTCAGTGAACTGGATGTGTTAGTCTGTTGTCAGTGATCTGGAGGTATTAGTCTGTTTTCAGTGATCTGGATGTGTTAGTCTGTTGTCAGTGATCTGGAGGTGTTAGTCTGTTGTCAGTGATCTGGATGTGTTAGTCTGTTGTCAGTGATCTGGAGGTGTTAGTCTGTTTTCAGTGATCTGGATGTGTTAGTCTGTTGTCAGTGATTTGGAGGTGTTAGTCTGTTGTCAGTGATCTGGATGTGTTAGTCTGTTGTCAGTGATCTGGAGGTGTTAGTCTGTTTTCAGTGATCTGGATGTGTTAGTCTGTTGTCAGTGATCTGGAGGTGTTAGTCTGTTGTCAGTGATCTGGAGGTGTTAGTCTGTTGTCAGTGATCTGGAGGTGTTAGTCTGTTGTCAGTGATCTGGAGGTGTTAGTCTGTTGTCAGTGATCTGGAGGTGTTAGGCTGTTGTCAGTGATCTGGAGGTGTTAGTCTGTTGTCAGTGATCTGGAGGTGTTATGCTGTTGTCAGTGATCTGGAGGTGTTAGTCTGTTGTCAGTGATATGGAGGTGTTAGTCTGTTGTCAGTGATATGGAGGTGTTAGTCTGTTTTCAGTGATCTGAAGGTGTTAGTCTGTTGTCAGTGATCTGGAGGTGTTAGTCTGTTTTCAGTGATCTGAAGGTGTTAGTCTGTTTTCAGTGATCTGGAGGTGTTAGTCTGTTGTCAGTGATCTGGAGGTATTAGTCTGTTGTCAGTGATATGGAGGTGTTAGTCTGTTGTCAGTGATATGGAGGTGTTAGTCTGTTTTCAGTGATCTGGATGTGTTAGTCTGTTGTCAGTGATCTGGAGGTGTTAGTCTGTTGTCAGTGATCTGGAGGTGTTAGTCTGTTGTCAGTGATCTGGAGGTGTTAGTCTGTTGTCAGTGATCTGGAGGTGTTAGTTTGTTGTCAGTGATCTGGAGGTGTTAGTCTGTTGTCAGTGAACTGGATGTGTTAGTCTGTTGTCAGTGATCTGGAGGTATTAGTCTGTTTTCAGTGATCTGGATGTGTTAGTCTGTTGTCAGTGATCTGGAGGTGTTAGTCTGTTGTCAGTGATCTGGATGTGTTAGTCTGTTGTCAGTGATCTGGAGGTGTTAGTCTGTTTTCAGTGATCTGGATGTGTTAGTCTGTTGTCAGTGATTTGGAGGTGTTAGTCTGTTGTCAGTGATCTGGATGTGTTAGTCTGTTGTCAGTGATCTGGAGGTGTTAGTCTGTTTTCAGTGATCTGGATGTGTTAGTCTGTTGTCAGTGATCTGGAGGTGTTAGTCTGTTGTCAGTGATCTGGAGGTGTTAGTCTGTTGTCAGTGATCTGGAGGTGTTAGTCTGTTGTCAGTGATCTGGAGGTGTTAGTCTGTTGTCAGTGATCTGGAGGTGTTAGTCTGTTGTCAGTGATATGGAGGTGTTAGTCTGTTGTCAGTGATCTGGAGGTGTTAGTCTGTTGTCAGTGATCTGGAGGTGTTAGGCTGTTGTCAGTGATCTGGAGGTGTTAGTCTGTTGTCAGTGATATGGAGGTGTTAGTCTGTTGTCAGTGATCGGGAGGTGTTAGTCTGTTTTCAGTGATCTGGAGGTGTTAGTATGTTGTCAGTGATATGGAGGTGTTAGTCTGTTTTCAGTGATCTGGACGTGTTAGTCTGTTGTCAGTGATCTGGAGGTGTTAGTCTGTTGTCAGTGATCTGGAGGTGTTAGTCTGTTGTCAGTGATCTGGAGGTGTTAGTCTGTTGTCAGTGATCTGAGGTGTTAGTCTGTTGTCGGTGATCTGGAGGTGTTAGTCTGTTGTCAGTGATCTGGAGGTGTTAGTCTGTTGTCAGTGATCTGGAGGTGTTAGTCTGTTGTCAGTGATCTGGAGGTGTTAGGCTGTTGTCAGTGATCTGGAGGTGTTAGTCTGTTTTCAGTGATCTGGAGGTGTTAGTCTGTTGTCAGTGATCTGGAGGTGTTAGTCTGTTGTCAGTGATCTGGAGGTGTTAGGCTGTTGTCAGTGATCTGGAGGTGTTAGTCTGTTGTCAGTGATCTGGAGGTGTTAGTCTGTTGTCAGTGATCTGGAGGTGTTAGTCTGTTGTCAGTGATCTGGAGGTGTTAGTCTGTTGTCAGTGATATGGAGGTGTTAGTCTGTTTTCAGTGATCTGAAGGTGTTAGTCTGTTGTCAGTGATCTGGAGGTGTTAGTCTGTTTTCAGTGATCTGAAGGTGTTAGTCTGTTTTCAGTGATCTGAAGGTGTTAGTCTGTTTTCAGTGATCTGGACGTGTTAGTCTGTTTTCAGTGATCTGGACGTTTAGTCTGTTTTCAGTGATCTGGAGGTGTTAGTCTGTTGTCAGTGATCTGGAGGTGTTAGTCTGTTGTCAGTGATATGGAGGTGTTAGTCTGTTGTCAGTGATATGGAGGTGTTAGTCTGTTTTCAGTGATCTGGATGTGTTAGTCTGTTGTCAGTGATCTGGAGGTGTTAGTCTGTTGTCAGTGATCTGGAGGTGTTAGTCTGTTGTCAGTGATCTGGAGGTGTTAGTCTGTTGTCAGTGATCTGGAGGTGTTAGTCTGTTGTCAGTGATCTGGAGGTGTTAGTCTGTTTTCAGTGATCTGGAGGTGTTAGTCTGTTGTCAGTGATCTGGAGGTGTTAGGCTGTTGTCAGTGATCTGGAGGTGTTAGTCTGTTGTCAGTGATATGGAGGTGTTAGTCTGTTGTCAGTGATCTGGAGGTGTTAGTCTGTTTTCAGTGATCTGGAGGTGTTAGGCTGTTGTCAGTGATATGGAGGTGTTAGTCTGTTTTCAGTGATCTGGAGGTGTTAGTCTGTTGTCAGTGATCTGGAGGTGTTAGTCTGTTGTCAGTGATCTGGAGGTGTTAGTCTGTTGTCAGTGATCTGGAGGTGTTAGTCTGTTGTCAGTGATCTGAAGGTGTTAGTCTGTTGTCAGTGATCTGGAGGTGTTAGTCTGTTGTCAGTGATCTGGAGGTGTTAGTCTGTTGTCAGTGATCTGGAGGTGTTAGTCTGTTGTCGGTGATCTGGAGGTGTTAGTCTGTTGTCAGTGATCTGAAGGTGTTAGTCTGTTGTCGGTGATCTGGAGGTGTTAGTCTGTTGTCAGTGATCTGGAGGTGTTAGTCTGTTGTCAGTGATCTGGAGGTGTTAGTCTGTTGTCAGTGCTCTGGAGGTGTTAGTCTGTTTTCAGTGATCTGGAGGTGTTAGTCTGTTGTCAGTGATCTGGAGGTGTTAGTCTGTTGTCAGTGATCTGGAGGTGTTAGTCTGTTGTCAGTGATCTGGAGGTGTTAGTCTGTTGTCAGTGATCTGGAGGTGTTAGGCTGTTGTCAGTGATCTGGAGGTGTTAGTCTGTTGTCAGTGATCTGGAGGTGTTAGGCTGTTGTCAGTGATCTGGAGGTGTTAGTCTGTTGTCAGTGATATGGAGGTGTTAGTCTGTTGTCAGTGATATGGAGGTGTTAGTCTGTTTTCAGTGATCTGAAGGTGTTAGTCTGTTGTCAGTGATCTGGAGGTGTTAGTCTTCTTTCAGTGATCTGAAGGTGTTAGTCTGTTTTCAGTGATCTGGAGGTGTTAGTCTGTTGTCAGTGATCTGGAGGTGTTAGTCTGTTGTCAGTGATATGGAGGTGTTAGTCTGTTGTCAGTGATATGGAGGTGTTAGTCTGTTTCAGTGATCTGGATGTGTTAGTCTGTTGTCAGTGATCTGGAGGTGTTAGTCTGTTGTCAGTGATCTGGAGGTGTTAGTCTGTTGTCAGTGATCTGGAGGTGTTAGTCTGTTGTCAGTGATCTGGAGGTGTTAGTTTGTTGTCAGTGATCTGGAGGTGTTAGTCTGTTGTCAGTGAACTGGATGTGTTAGTCTGTTGTCAGTGATCTGGAGGTATTAGTCTGTTTTCAGTGATCTGGATGTGTTAGTCTGTTGTCAGTGATCTGGAGGTGTTAGTCTGTTGTCAGTGATCTGGATGTGTTAGTCTGTTGTCAGTGATCTGGAGGTGTTAGTCTGTTTTCAGTGATCTGGATGTGTTAGTCTGTTGTCAGTGATTTGGAGGTGTTAGTCTGTTGTCAGTGATCTGGATGTGTTAGTCTGTTGTCAGTGATCTGGAGGTGTTAGTCTGTTTTCAGTGATCTGGATGTGTTAGTCTGTTGTCAGTGATCTGGAGGTGTTAGTCTGTTGTCAGTGATCTGGAGGTGTTAGTCTGTTGTCAGTGATCTGGAGGTGTTAGTCTGTTGTCAGTGATCTGGAGGTGTTAGTCTGTTGTCAGTGATCTGGAGGTGTTAGGCTGTTGTCAGTGATCTGGAGGTGTTAGTCTGTTGTCAGTGATCTGGAGGTGTTAGGCTGTTGTCAGTGATCTGGAGGTGTTAGTCTGTTGTCACAGTGATATGGAGGTGTTAGTCTGTTGTCAGTGATATGGAGGTGTTAGTCTGTTTTCAGTGATCTGAAGGTGTTAGTCTGTTGTCAGTGATCTGGAGGTGTTAGTCTGTTTTCAGTGATCTGAAGGTGTTAGTCTGTTTTCAGTGATCTGGAGGTGTTAGTCTGTTGTCAGTGATCTGGAGGTGTTAGTCTGTTGTCAGTGATATGGAGGTGTTAGTCTGTTGTCAGTGATATGGAGGTGTTAGTCTGTTTTCAGTGATCTGGATGTGTTAGTCTGTTGTCAGTGATCTGGAGGTGTTAGTCTGTTGTCAGTGATCTGGAGGTGTTAGTCTGTTGTCAGTGATCTGGAGGTGTTAGTCTGTTGTCAGTGATCTGGAGGTGTTAGTTTGTTGTCAGTGATCTGGAGGTGTTAGTCTGTTGTCTGAACTGGATGTGTTAGTCTGTTGTCAGTGATCTGGAGGTATTAGTCTGTTTTCAGTGATCTGGATGTGTTAGTCTGTTGTCAGTGATCTGGAGGTGTTAGTCTGTTGTCAGTGATCTGGATGTGTTAGTCTGTTGTCAGTGATCTGGAGGTGTTAGTCTGTTTTCAGTGATCTGGATGTGTTAGTCTGTTGTCAGTGATTTGGAGGTGTTAGTCTGTTGTCAGTGATCTGGATGTGTTAGTCTGTTGTCAGTGATCTGGAGGTGTTAGTCTGTTTTCAGTGATCTGGATGTGTTAGTCTGTTGTCAGTGATCTGGAGGTGTTAGTCTGTTGTCAGTGATCTGGAGGTGTTAGTCTGTTGTCAGTGATCTGGAGGTGTTAGTCTGTTGTCAGTGATCTGGAGGTTTAGTCAGTGATCTGGAGGTGTTAGTCTGTTGTCAGTGATCTGGAGGTGTTAGTCTGTTGTCAGTGATCTGGAGGTGTTAGTCTGTTGTCAGTGATCTGGAGGTGTTAGGCTGTTGTCAGTGATCTGGAGGTGTTAGTCTGTTGTCAGTGATATGGAGGTGTTAGTCTGTTGTCAGTGATCTGGAGGTGTTAGTCTGTTTTCAGTGATCTGGAGGTGTTAGTATGTTGTCAGTGATCTGGAGGTGTTAGTCTGTTTTCAGTGATCTGGACGTGTTAGTCTGTTGTCAGTGATCTGGAGGTGTTAGTCTGTTGTCAGTGATCTGGAGGTGTTAGTCTGTTGTCAGTGATCTGGAGGTGTTAGTCTGTTGTCAGTGATCTGAAGGTGATCTGTTGTCGGTGATCTGGAGGTGTTAGTCTGTTGTCAGTGATCTGGAGGTGTTAGTCTGTTGTCAGTGATCTGGAGGTGTTAGTCTGTTGTCAGTGATCTGGAGGTGTTAGTCTGTTGTCAGTGATCTGGAGGTGTTAGTCTGTTGTCAGTGATATGGAGGTGTTAGTCTGTTTTCAGTGATCTGAAGGTGTTAGTCTGTTGTCAGTGATCTGGAGGTGTTAGTCTGTTTTCAGTGATCTGAAGGTGTTAGTCTGTTTTCAGTGATCTGAAGGTGTTAGTCTGTTTTCAGTGATCTGGACGTGTTAGTCTGTTTTCAGTGATCTGGACGTGTTAGTCTGTTTTCAGTGATCTGGAGGTGTTAGTCTGTTGTCAGTGATCTGGAGGTGTTAGTCTGTTGTCAGTGATATGGAGGTGTTAGTCTGTTGTCAGTGATATGGAGGTGTTAGTCTGTTTTCAGTGATCTGGATGTGTTAGTCTGTTGTCAGTGATCTGGAGGTGTTAGTCTGTTGTCAGTGATCTGGAGGTGTTAGTCTGTTGTCAGTGATCTGGAGGTGTTAGTCTGTTGTCAGTGATCTGGAGGTGTTAGTCTGTTGTCAGTGATCTGGAGGTGTTAGTCTGTTTTCAGTGATCTGGAGGTGTTAGTCTGTTGTCAGTGATCTGGAGGTGTTAGGCTGTTGTCAGTGATCTGGAGGTGTTAGTCTGTTGTCAGTGATATGGAGGTGTTAGTCTGTTGTCAGTGATCTGGAGGTGTTAGTCTGTTTTCAGTGATCTGGAGGTGTTAGGCTGTTGTCAGTGATATGGAGGTGTTAGTCTGTTTTCAGTGATCTGGAGGTGTTAGTCTGTTTTCAGTGATCTGGAGGTGTTAGGCTGTTGTCAGTGATATGGAGGTGTTAGTCTGTTTTCAGTGATCTGGAGGTGTTAGTCTGTTGTCAGTGATCTGGAGGTGTTAGTCTGTTGTCAGTGATCTGGAGGTTTAGTCTGTTGTCAGTGATCTGGAGGTGTTAGTCTGTTGTCAGTGATCTGAAGGTGTTAGTCTGTTGTCAGTGATCTGGAGGTGTTAGTCTGTTGTCAGTGATCTGGAGGTGTTAGTCTGTTGTCAGTGATCTGGAGGTGTTAGTCTGTTGTCAGTGATCTGGAGGTGTTAGTCTGTTGTCAGTGATCTGGAGGTGTTAGTCTGTTTTCAGTGATCTGGAGGTGTTAGTCTGTTTTCAGTGATCTGGAGGTGTTAGTCTGTTGTCAGTGATATGGAGGTGTTAGTCTGTTGTCAGTGATCTGGAGGTGTTAGTCTGTTGTCAGTGATCTGGAGGTGTTAGGCTGTTGTCAGTGATCTGGAGGTGTTAGTCTGTTGTCAGTGATATGGAGGTGTTAGTCTGTTGTCAGTGATCTGGAGGTGTTAGTCTGTTTTCAGTGATCTGGAGGTGTTAGTATGTTGTCAGTGATATGGAGGTGTTAGTCTGTTTTCAGTGATCTGGACGTGTTAGTCTGTTGTCAGTGATCTGGAGGTGTTAGTCTGTTGTCAGTGATCTGGAGGTGTTAGTCTGTTGTCAGTGATCTGTGTTAGTCTGTTGTCAGTGATCTGAAGGTGTTAGTCTGTTGTCGGTGATCTGGAGGTGTTAGTCTGTTGTCAGTGATCTGGAGGTGTTAGTCTGTTGTCAGTGATCTGGAGGTGTTAGTCTGTTGTCAGTGCTCTGGAGGTGTTAGGCTGTTGTCAGTGATCTGGAGGTGTTAGTCTGTTTTCAGTGATCTGGAGGTGTTAGTCTGTTGTCAGTGATCTGGAGGTGTTAGTCTGTTGTCAGTGATCTGGAGGTGTTAGTCTGTTGTCAGTGATCTGGAGGTGTTAGGCTGTTGTCAGTGATCTGGAGGTGTTAGTCTGTTGTCAGTGATCTGGAGGTGTTAGGCTGTTGTCAGTGATCTGGAGGTGTTAGTCTGTTGTCAGTGATCTGTTGTCAGTGATATGGAGGTCTGTTGTCAGTGAACTGGATGTGTTAGTCTGTTGTCAGTGATCTGGAGGTATTAGTCTGTTTTCAGTGATCTGGATGTGTTAGTCTGTTGTCAGTGATCTGGAGGTGTTAGTCTGTTGTCAGTGATCTGGATGTGTTAGTCTGTTTTCAGTGATCTGGAGGTGTTAGTCTGTTGTCAGTGATCTGGAGGTGTTAGTCTGTTGTCAGTGATCTGGAGGTGTTAGTCTGTTGTCAGTGATCTGGAGGTGTTAGTCTGTTGTCAGTGTCTGGAGGTGTTTGTCTGTTGTCAGTGATCTGGAGGTGTTAGTCTGTTTTCAGTGATCTGGAGGTGTTAGTCTGTTGTCAGTGATCTGGAGGTGTTAGTCTGTTGTCAGTGATCTGTGTTAGTCTGTTGTCAGTGATATGGAGGTGATCTGTTTTCAGATCTGAAGTGTTAGTCTGTTGTCAGTGATCTGGAGGTGTTAGTCTGTTTTCAGTGATCTGAAGGTGTTTTCTGTTTTCAGTGATCTGAAGGTGTTAGTCTGTTTTCAGTGATCTGGGCGTGTTAGTCTGTTTTCAGTGATCTGGACGTGTTAGTCTGTTTTCAGTGATCTGGAGGTGTTAGTCTGTTGTCAGTGATCTGGAGGTGTTAGTCTGTTGTCAGTGATATGGAGGTGTTAGTCTGTTGTCAGTGATATGGAGGTGTTAGTCTGTTTTCAGTGATCTGGATGTGTTAGTCTGTTGTCAGTGATCTGGAGGTGTTAGTCTGTTGTCAGTGATCTGGAGGTGTTAGTCTGTTGTCAGTGATCTGGAGGTGTTAGTCTGTTGTCAGTGATCTGGAGGTGTTAGTCTGTTGTCAGTGATCTGGAGGTGTTAGTCTGTTTCAGTGATCTGGAGGTGTTAGTCTGTTGTCAGTGATCTGGAGGTGTTAGGCTGTTGTCAGTGATCTGGAGGTGTTAGTCTGTTGTCAGTGATATGGAGGTGTTAGTCTGTTGTCAGTGATCTGGAGGTGTTAGTCTGTTTTCAGTGATCTGGAGGTGTTAGGCTGTTGTCAGTGATATGGAGGTGTTAGTCTGTTTTCAGTGATCTGGAGGTGTTAGTCTGTTTTCAGTGATCTGGAGGTGTTAGGCTGTTGTCAGTGATATGGAGGTGTTAGTCTGTTTTCAGTGATCTGGAGGTGTTAGTCTGTTGTCAGTGATCTGGAGGTGTTAGTCTGTTGTCAGTGATCTGGAGGTGTTAGTCTGTTGTCAGTGATCTGGAGGTGTTAGTCTGTTGTCAGTGATCTGAAGGTGTTAGTCTGTTGTCAGTGATCTGGAGGTGTTAGTCTGTTGTCAGTGATCTGGAGGTGTTAGTCTGTTGTCAGTGATCTGGAGGTGTTAGTCTGTTGTCAGTGATCTGGAGGTGTTAGTCTGTTGTCAGTGATCTGGAGGTGTTAGTCTGTTTTCAGTGATCTGGAGGTGTTAGTCTGTTTTCAGTGATCTGGAGGTGTTAGTCTGTTGTCAGTGATATGGAGGTGTTAGTCTGTTGTCAGTGATCTGGAGGTGTTAGTCTGTTGTCAGTGATCTGGAGGTGTTAGGCTGTTGTCAGTGATCTGGAGGTGTTAGTCTGTTGTCAGTGATATGGAGGTGTTAGTCTGTTGTCAGTGATCTGGAGGTGTTAGTCTGTTTTCAGTGATCTGGAGGTGTTAGTATGTTGTCAGTGATATGGAGGTGTTAGTCTGTTTTCAGTGATCTGGACGTGTTAGTCTGTTGTCAGTGATCTGGAGGTGTTAGTCTGTTGTCAGTGATCTGGAGGTGTTAGTCTGTTGTCAGTGATCTGGAGGTGTTAGTCTGTTGTCAGTGATCTGAAGGTGTTAGTCTGTTGTCGGTGATCTGGAGGTGTTAGTCTGTTGTCAGTGATCTGGAGGTGTTAGTCTGTTGTCAGTGATCTGGAGGTGTTAGTCTGTTGTCAGTGCTCTGGAGGTGTTAGGCTGTTGTCAGTGATCTGGAGGTGTTAGTCTGTTTTCAGTGATCTGGAGGTGTTAGTCTGTTGTCAGTGATCTGGAGGTGTTAGTCTGTTGTCAGTGATCTGGAGGTGTTAGTCTGTTGTAAGTGATCTGGAGGTGTTAGGCTGTTGTCAGTGATCTGGAGGTGTTAGTCTGTTGTCAGTGATCTGGAGGTGTTAGGCTGTTGTCAGTGATCTGGAGGTGTTAGTCTGTTGTCAGTGATATGGAGGTGTTAGTCTGTTGTCAGTGATATGGAGGTGTTAGTCTGTTGTCAGTGAACTGGATGTGTTAGTCTGTTGTCAGTGATCTGGAGGTATTAGTCTGTTTTCAGTGATCTGGATGTGTTAGTCTGTTGTCAGTGATCTGGAGGTGTTAGTCTGTTGTCAGTGATCTGGATGTGTTAGTCTGTTTTCAGTGATCTGGATGTGTTAGTCTGTTGTCAGTGATCTGGAGGTGTTAGTCTGTTGTCAGTGATCTGGAGGTGTTAGTCTGTTGTCAGTGATCTGGAGGTGTTAGTCTGTTGTCAGTGATCTGGAGGTGTTTGTCTGTTGTCAGTGATCTGGAGGTGTTAGTCTGTTTTCAGTGATCTGGAGGTGTTAGTCTGTTGTCAGTGATATGGAGGTGTTAGTCTGTTGTCAGTGATCTGGAGGTGTTAGTCTGTTGTCAGTGATCTGGAGGTGTTAGGCTGTTGTCAGTGATCTGGAGGTGTTAGTCTGTTGTCAGTGATATGGAGGTGTTAGTCTGTTGTCAGTGATCTGGAGGTGTTAGTCTGTTTTCAGTGATCTGGAGGTGTTAGTATGTTGTCAGTGATATGGAGGTGTTAGTCTGTTTTCAGTGATCTGGACGTGTTAGTCTGTTGTCAGTGATCTGGAGGTGTTAGTCTGTTGTCAGTGATCTGGAGGTGTTAGTCTGTTGTCAGTGATCTGGAGGTGTTAGTCTGTTGTCAGTGATCTGAAGGTGTTAGTCTGTTGTCGGTGATCTGGAGGTGTTAGTCTGTTGTCAGTGATCTGGAGGTGTTAGTCTGTTGTCAGTGATCTGGAGGTGTTAGTCTGTTGTCAGTGCTCTGGAGGTGTTAGGCTGTTGTCAGTGATCTGGAGGTGTTAGTCTGTTTTCAGTGATCTGGAGGTGTTAGTCTGTTGTCAGTGATCTGGAGGTGTTAGTCTGTTTTCAGTGATCTGGAGGTGTTAGTCTGTTGTCAGTGATCTGGAGGTGTTAGTCTGTTGTCAGTGATCTGGAGGTGTTAGTCTGTTGTCAGTGATCTGGAGGTGTTAGTCTGTTGTCAGTGCTCTGGAGGTGTTAGGCTGTTGTCAGTGATCTGGAGGTGTTAGTCTGTTTTCAGTGATCTGGAGGTGTTAGTCTGTTGTCAGTGATCTGGAGGTGTTAGTCTGTTTTCAGTGATCTGGAGGTGTTAGTCTGTTGTCAGTGATCTGGAGGTGTTAGTCTGTTGTCAGTGATCTGGAGGTGTTAGGCTGTTGTCAGTGATCTGGAGGTGTTAGTCTGTTGTCAGTGATATGGAGGTGTTAGTCTGTTGTCAGTGATATGGAGGTGTTAGTCTGTTGTCAGTGATATGGAGGTGTTAGTCTGTTGTCAGTGATATGGAGGTGTTAGTCTGTTTTCAGTGATCTGAAGGTGTTAGTCTGTTGTCAGTGATCTGGAGGTGTTAGTCTGTTTTCAGTGATCTGAAGGTGTTAGTCTGTTTTCAGTGATCTGAAGGTGTTAGTCTGTTTTCAGTGATCTGGACGTGTTAGTCTGTTTTCAGTGATCTGGAGGTGTTAGTCTGTTTTCAGTGATCTGGAGGTGTTAGTATGTTGTCAGTGATATGGAGGTGTTAGTCTGTTTTCAGTGATCTGGACGTGTTAGTCTGTTGTCAGTGATCTGGAGGTGTTAGTCTGTTGTCAGTGATCTGGAGGTGTTAGTCTGTTGTCAATGATCTGGAGGTGTTAGTCTGTTGTCAGTGATCTGAAGGTGTTAGTCTGTTGTCAGTGATCTGGAGGTGTTAGTCTGTTGTCAGTGATCTGGAGGTGTTAGTCTGTTGTCAGTGATCTGGAGGTGTTAGTCTGTTGTCAGTGATCTGGAGGTGTTAGGCTGTTGTCAGTGATCTGGAGGTGTTAGTCTGTTTTCAGTGATCTGGAGGTGTTAGTCTGTTTTCAGTGATCTGGAGGTGTTAGTCTGTTGTCAGTGATATGGAGGTGTTAGTCTGTTGTCAGTGATCTGGAGGTGTTAGTCTGTTGTCAGTGATCTGGAGGTGTTAGGCTGTTGTCAGTGATCTGGAGGTGTTAGTCTGTTGTCAGTGATATGGAGTGTTAGTCTGTTGTCAGTGATCTGGAGGTGTTAGTCTGTTTTCAGTGATCTGGAGGTGTTAGTATGTTGTCAGTGATATGGAGGTGTTAGTCTGTTTTCAGTGATCTGGACGTGTTAGTCTGTTGTCAGTGATCTGGAGGTGTTAGTCTGTTGTCAGTGATCTGGAGGTGTTAGTCTGTTGTCAGTGATCTGAAGGTGTTAGTCTGTTGTCGGTGATCTGGAGGTGTTAGTCTGTTGTCAGTGATCTGGAGGTGTTAGTCTGTTGTCAGTGATCTGGAGGTGTTAGTCTGTTGTCAGTGCTCTGGAGGTGTTAGGCTGTTGTCAGTGATCTGGAGGTGTTAGTCTGTTTTCAGTGATCTGGAGGTGTTAGTCTGTTGTCAGTGATCTGGAGGTGTTAGTCTGTTGTCAGTGATCTGGAGGTGTTAGTCTGTTGTAAGTGATCTGGAGGTGTTAGGCTGTTGTCAGTGATCTGGAGGTGTTAGTCTGTTGTCAGTGATCTGGAGGTGTTAGGCTGTTGTCAGTGATCTGGAGGTGTTAGTCTGTTGTCAGTGATATGGAGGTGTTAGTCTGTTGTCAGTGATATGGAGGTGTTAGTCTGTTTTCAGTGATCTGAAGGTGTTAGTCTGTTGTCAGTGATCTGGAGGTGTTAGTCTGTTTTCAGTGATCTGAAGGTGTTAGTCTGTTTTCAGTGATCTGAAGGTGTTAGTCTGTTTTCAGTGATCTGGACGTGTCTGTTTTCAGTGATCTGGAGGTGTTAGTCTGTTTTCAGTGATCTGGAGGTGTTAGTCTGTTGTCAGTGATATGGAGGTGTTAGTCTGTTGTCAGTGATATGGAGGTGTTAGTCTGTTTTCAGTGATCTGGATGTGTTAGTCTGTTGTCAGTGATCTGGAGGTGTTAGTCTGTTGTCAGTGATCTGGAGGTGTTAGTCTGTTGTCAGTGATCTGGAGGTGTTAGTCTGTTGTCAGTGATCTGGAGGTGTTAGTCTGTTGTCAGTGATCTGGAGGTGTTAGTCTGTTTTCAGTGATCTGGAGGTGTTAGTCTGTTGTCAGTGATCTGGAGGTGTTAGGCTGTTGTCAGTGATCTGGAGGTGTTAGTCTGTTGTCAGTGATCTGGAGGTGTTAGTCTGTTTTCAGTGATCTGGAGGTGTTAGTATGTTGTCAGTGATATGGAGGTGTTAGTCTGTTTTCAGTGATCTGGACGTGTTAGTCTGTTGTCAGTGATCTGGAGGTGTTAGTCTGTTGTCAGTGATCTGGAGGTGTTAGTCTGTTGTCAGTGATCTGGAGGTGTTAGTCTGTTGTCAGTGATCTGAAGGTGTTAGTCTGTTGTCAGTGATCTGGAGGTGTTAGTCTGTTGTCAGTGATCTGGAGGTGTTAGTCTGTTGTCAGTGATCTGAAGGTGTTAGTCTGTTGTCAGTGATCTGGAGGTGTTAGTCTGTTGTCAGTGATCTGAAGGTGTTAGTCTGTTGTCAGT
The DNA here is from genome assembly GCF_034236695.1 of Oncorhynchus nerka. Lineage (NCBI taxonomy): Eukaryota > Metazoa > Chordata > Actinopteri > Salmoniformes > Salmonidae > Oncorhynchus > Oncorhynchus nerka. The sequence goes on along the minus strand of NC_088413.1, from coordinate 28,987,997 downwards.
GATCTGGAGGTGTTAGTCTGTTGTCAGTGATCTGGAGGTGTTAGTCTGTTGTCAGTGATATGGAGGTGTTAGGCTGTTGTCAGTGATCTGGAGGTGTTAGTCTGTTGTCAGTGATCTGGAGGTGTTAGTCTGTTGTCAGTGATCTGGAGGTGTTAGTCTGTTGTCAGTGATCTGAAGGTGTTAGTCTGTTGTCAGTGATCTGGAGGTGTTAATCTGTTGTCAGTGATCTGGAGGTGTTAGTCTGTTGTCAGTGATCTGGAGGTGTTAGTCTGTTGTCAGTGATCTGGAGGTGTTAGGCTGTTGTCAGTGATCTGGAGGTGTTAGTCTGTTTTCAGTGATCTGGAGGTGTTAGTCTGTTGTCAGTGATCTGGAGGTGGTAGTCTGTTTTCAGTGATCTGGACGTGTTAGTCTGTTGTCAGTGATCTGGAGGTGTTAGTCTGTTGTCAGTGATCTGGAGGTGTTAGTTTGTTGTCAGTGATCTGGAGGTGTTAGTCTTTGTCAGTGATCTGGAGTTGTTAGGCTGTTGTCAGTGATCTGGAGGTGTTAGTCTGTTGTCAGTGATCTGGAGGTGTTAGTCTGTTGTCAGTGATCTGGAGGTATGAGTCTGTTTTCAGTGATCTGGATGTGTTAGTCTGTTGTCAGTGATCTGGAGGTATTAGTCTGTTTTCAGTGATCTGGATGTGTTAGTCTGTTGTCAGTGATCTGGAGGTGTTAGTCTGTTGTCAGTGATCTGGATGTGTTAGTCTGTTGTCAGTGATCTGGAGGTGTTAGTCTGTTTTCAGTGATCTGGATGTGTTAGTCTGTTGTCAGTGATCTGGAGGTGTTAGTCTGTTTTCAGTGATCTGGAGGTGTTAGTCTGTTGTCAGTGATCTGGAGGTGTTAGTCTGTTTTCAGTGATCTGGAGGTGTTAGTCTGTTGTCAGTGATCTGGAGGTGTTAGTCTGTTGTCAGTGATCTGGATGTGTTAGTCTGTTGTCAGTGATCTGGACGTGTTAGTCTGTTGTCAGTGATCTGGAGGTATTAGTCAGCAGTGGAGGGTGAGTGAGTCTGCTGCTTTTCAGGAGTCCAGTCACTTCTTCTCCTCCTCATCTCTGCACATGTCAGCTCATGTGGAATCATATTAGGGAGTGCCAGGGTTGAGTGAAATCTCCAGGCATTTTCAATTTCTCCCCTCTGGTTCTCTGATTCTATCCCTTCTACTGGGACTCCTCACACCATCTCCCTTTCTCTCATTCGCTCAGTGTTCACTTTCTTTCCCATTCCCTCTCTCCCTGTTTTTCTTTCTCCCTCTCCTTCACTTCCTCTCCTCCTACATCTCACCCCATCTCTCTCCATTCCCCCTACCCCACTGTCGTTCTCTTCTCCTCCTCTCCCAGTTGATCAGGGCCCATCTAGACCCAGTGGTATATTGATTGCCAGTCTGTGGTGACTGCTAGCCCATTCTGACAGCTTCAAATGACCGTGGCGACCTCAGTCAGCCGACTCACGTTTTCAGGGGGGATTAAGCCTGAGTATGTGACTTAAAAACGGTGACACATTGGGGTTAATGTGATGGAACTTTATTGCTCAAATATTGTGTTTCGGCACTCACTTTTCATTTTTGCAGTTTTCTGTCATATCAAAGTAAACAGCTTTAAAGCTAAGTACTATAATTACACTCCGGATAATGAAGCATATGACTACTGCTTGGCATGCCATGATATTGTATCATCCTGAACAATCTCTCCATCTCTTATCGGCACTCTCTGACCTATATTTATGCATAGGGATTCTTGCACACACTCTTCACTCTCTCAATCACTCAGATAAACACACACACACCATCTTTCTCTCTATTCCCCCCCCCCATACAATTGTCTGATAATCCCATTTCTCCTGGCTGACAAAAGTCCTTGTTTCTCTCACACTAATTCTCATATG